>NC_086446.1:377303909-377603909 GCF_028390025.1 Pseudophryne corroboree | reverse complement strand
GGCGCAGTTCAGCAACAGTAATATTTATACTGGCAGGGGGTAGTGTGCATCAGCAGCTCCCATGTATGTACATTTTGCCAGTGAGAGTAAGGATTTATCATGTCCCTCAGAGCGCGCCCTGCACCCTGTGCTGAGAGACTTGTTGCTGCGCAGCGTCCCGTGCTGCTACCTTTATGCCGCCATGATGACCGGAGGGCCCCTCTCTGCAGGTCTCCGGTTAATACTCACCAGCCTTCTGGCTCTGTTAGGGGGTATCAGCAGTGCTGTGGGAGTGAGCAGCAGCCAGGCAAGGGCTGTGTTCAGTACCCTTCAGGAGCTAATGGTGTCCTGTAAGCGGAAGCAGAGCCATTAAACTAACTGAGAAGTTGGTTCCTACTTCCACCCCTAAGTCCCACGAAGCAGGGAAGCTGTTGCCAGCAGGTTCCCTGTAAAATAAAAAAACCTAACAAAGTCTTTTTCAGTCAAACTCAGTAGAGCTTCACTGATGTGCAGCCAGTCTCCCGGGCACATTTTCTAAACTGAGGTCTGGAGGAGGGGCATAGAGGGAGGAGCCAGTTCACACTGTTGAAAAGTCTTACCCCATGGTACCGTCAAATACCCCATGGTATTAAAATGGACCCCAGCATCCTCTAGGACGTAAGAGAAAATAGTATTTTAATACCTACCGGTAAATCCTTTTCTCTTAGTCCGTAGAGGATGCTGGGGACACTTCAAGAACCATGGGGTATAGACGGTATCCGCAGGAGACATGGGCACTTTAAGACTTTGAAAGGGGTGTGAACTGGCTCCTCCCTCTATGCCCTTCCTCCAGACTCCAGTTATAGGAACTGTGCCCAGGGAGACGGACATTTCGAGGAAATAATTTAATGTTAACTAAGGTAGGACATATACCAGCTCACACCTCAAACACGCCGTACAACATGGCATTTAACAGAAAACTCCAGTCAACGGCATGAACAACGTCAGCAACAGGCTGACCATAACGTAACACAACCCGTGTGAAAACATAACTAACAACTGCAGATAGAGTCCGCACTGGAACAGGCGCCCAGCATCCTCTACGGACTAAGAGAAAAGGATTTACCGGTAGGTATTAAAATAAGAATTTACTTACCGATAATTCTATTTCTCATAGTCCGTAGTGGATGCTGGGGACTCCGAAAGGACCATGGGGAATAGCGGCTCCGCAGGAGACTGGGCACAAAGTAAAAGCTTTAGGACTAGCTGGTGTGCACTGGCTCCTCCCCCTATGACCCTCCTCCAAGCCTCAGTTAGGATACTGTGCCCGGACGAGCGTACACAATAAGGAAGGATTTTGAATCCCGGGTAAGACTCATTACCAGCCACACCAATCACACCGTACAACTTGTGATCTGAACCCAGTTAACAGCATGATAACAGAAGGAGCCTCTGAAAAGATGGCTCACAACAACAATAACCCGATTTTTGTAACAATAACTATGTACAAGTAATGCAGACAATTCGCACTTGGGATGGGCGCCCAGCATCCACTACGGACTATGAGAAATAGAATTATCGGTAAGTAAATTCTTATTTTCTCTAACGTCCTAGTGGATGCTGGGGACTCCGAAAGGACCATGGGGATTATACCAAAGCTCCCAAACGGGCGGGAGAGTGCGGATGACTCTGCAGCACCGAATGAGAGAACTCCAGGTCCTCCTCAGCCAGGGTATCAAATTTGTAGAATTTAGCAAACGTGTTTGCCCCTGACCAAGTAGCTGCTCGGCAAAGTTGTAAAGCCGAGACCCCTCGGGCAGCAGCCTAAGATGAGCCCACTTTCCGTGTGGAATGGGCTTTTACAGATTTTGGCTGTGGCAGGCCTGCCACAGAATGTGCAAGCTGAATTGTACTACAAATCCAACGAGCAATCGTCTGCTTAGAAGCAGGAGCACCCAGCTTGTTGGGTGCATACAGGATAAACAGCGAGTCAGATTTTCTGACTCCAGCCGTCCTGGAAACATATATTTTCAGGGCCCTGACTACGTCCAGCAACTTGGAATCCTCCAAGTCCCTAGTAGCCGCAGGCACCACAATAGGTTGGTTTAAGTGAAATGCTGAAAACACCTTAGGGAGAAATTGAGGACGAGTCCTCAATTCCGCCCTGTCCGAATGGAAAATCAGATAAGGGCTTTTACAGGATAAAACCGCCAATTCTGACACGCGCCTGGCCCAGGCCAAGGCCAACAGCATGACCACTTTCCATGTGAGATATTTTAACTCCACAGATTTAAGTGGTTCAAACCAATGTGACTTTTGGAATCCAAAAAAAAACTACATTGAGATCCCAAGTGCCACTGGAGGCACAAAAGGAGGCTGTATATGCAGTACCCCTTTTACAAACGTCTGAACTTCAGGGACTGAAGCTAGTTCTTTTTGGAAGAAAATTGACAGGGCCGAAATTTGAACCTTAATGGACCCCAATTTCAGGCCCATAGACACTCCTGTTTGCAGGAAATGTAGGAATCGACCCAGTCGAATTTCCACCGTCGGGCCTTACTGGCCTCGCACCACGCAACATATTTTCGCCAATTGCGGTGAAAATGTTTTTGCGGTTACATCCTTCCTGGCTTTGATCAGGATAGGGATGACTTCATCCGGAATGCCCTTTTTCCTTCAGGATCCGGCGTTCAACCGCCATGCCGTCAAACGCAGCCGCGGTAAGTCTTGGAACAGACAGGGTCCCTGCTGGAGCAGGTCCCTTCTTAGAGGTAGAGGCCACGGATCCTCCGTGAGCATCTCTTGAAGTTCCGGTTACCAAGTCCTTCTTGGCCAATCCGGAGCCACGAATATAGTGCTTACTCCTCACCATCTTATCAATCTCAGTACCTTGGGTATGAGAGGCAGAGGAGGAAACACATACCCTGACTGGTACACCCACGATGTTACCAGAGCGTCTACAGCTATTGCCTGAGGGTCCCTGGACCTGGCGCAATACCTGTCGAGTTTTTCCCAACAATTTATAATCCTGTGGAAGACTTCTGGGTGAAGTCCCCACTCTCCCCGGGTGGAGGTCGTGCTGAGGAAGTCTGCTTCCCAGTTGTCCACTCCCGGAATGAATACTGCTGATAGTGCTATCCCATGATTTTCCGCCCAGCGAAGAATCCTTGCAGCTTCTGTCATTGCCCTTCTGCTTCTTGTGCCACCCTGTCTGTTTACGTGGGTGACTGCCGTGATGTTGTCCGACTGGATCAACACCGGCTGTCCTTGAAGCAAAGGTCTTGCTAAGCTTAGAGCATTGTAAATGTCCCTTAGCTTCAGGATATTTATGTGAAGTGATGTCTCCAGGCTTGACCATAAGTCCTGGATATTCCTTCCCTGTGTGACTGCTCCCCAGCCTCGCAGGCTGGCATCCGTGGTTACCAGGACCCAGTCCTGAATGCCGAATCTGCGGCCCTCTAGAAGATGAGCACTCTGCAACCACCACAGGAGGGACACCCTTGTCCTTGGTGACAGGGTTATCCGCTGATGCATCTGAAGATGCGACCCGGACCATTTGTCCAGCAGGTCCCACTGGAAAGTTCTTGCGTGGAATCTGCCGAATGGGATTGCTTCGTAGGAAGCCCCCATTTTACCCAGAACCCTTGTGCATTGATGCACTGAGACTTGGCTCGGTTTGAGGAGGTTCCTGACTAGCTCGGATAACTCCCTGGCTTTCTCCTCCGGGAGAAACACCTTTTTCTGGACTGTGTCCAGGATCATCCCTAGGAACAGAAGACACGTCGACGGAACCAGCTGCGATTTTGGAATATTGAGAATCCAATCGTGCTGCCGCAACACTATCTGAGATAGTGCTACACCGACCTCCAACTGTTCCCTGGATCTTACCCTTATCAGGGAATCGTCCAAGTAAGGGATAACTAAAATTCCCTTCCTTCGAAGGAACATCATCATTTCGGCCATTACCTTGGTAAAGACCCGGGGTGCCGTGGACCATCCCTACGGCAGCGTCTGAACTGATAGTGACAGTTCTGTACCATAAACCTGAGGTACCCTTGGTGAGAAGGGTAAATTTTGACATGAAGGTAAGCATCCTTGATGTCCCGAGACATCATGTAGTCCCCTTCTTCCAGGTTCGCAATCACTGCTCTGAGTGACTCAATCTTGAATTTGAACCTCTGTATGTAAGTGTTCAAAGATTTTAGAATCGGTCTCACCGAGCCGTCTGGCTTCGGTACCACAATAGTGTGGAATAATACCCCGTTCCCTGTTGCAGGAGGGGTACCTTGATTATCACCTGCTGGGAATACAGCTTGTGAATGGCTTCCAAAACTGCCTCCCTGTCAGAGGGAGACGTCGGTAAAGTCGACTTTTGGAAACGGCGAGGGGGAGACGTCTCGAATTCCAATATGTACCCCTGAGATATTACCTGAAGGATCCAGGGGTCTACTTGCGAGTGAGCCCACTGCGCACTGAAATTCATTGAGAACGGGCCCCCACCGTGCCTGAGCTTGTAAAGCCCTAGCGTCATACTGAGGGCTTGGCAGAGGCTGGAAAGGGTTTCTGTTCCTGGGAACTGGCTGATCTCTGCAGCCTTTTTCCTCTCCCTCTGTCACGAGCAGAAAAGAGGAACCTTTTGTCCGCTTGCCAACAAAGGACTGCGCCTGATAATACGGCGTCTTATTTTGAGAGGCGACCCGGGGTACAAACGTGGATTTCCCAGCTGTTGCCGTGGCCACCAGGTCTAAAAGACCGACCCCAAATGTCCCCTTTCAAAGGCAATACTTCCAAATGACGTTTGGAATCCGCATCACCTGACCATTTTACTGGTAGAATTGGACAACGCACTTATACTTGATGCCAGTCGGCAATTATTCCGCTGTGCATCATGCATATATAGAAATGCATCTTTTAAATGCTCTATAGGCAATAATATACTATCCTTATCTAGGATATCAATATTTCCAGTCAGGGAATCCGACCATGCCAACCCAGCACTGCACCTCCAGGCTGAGGCGATAGCTGGTCGCAGTATAACACCAGTATGTGTGTAAATACCTTTTTTTGGATACCCTCCTGCTTTCTATCAGCAGGATCCTTAAGGGCGGCCATCTCATGAGAGGGTAGAGCCCTTGTTCTTACAAGCGTGTGAGCGCCTTATCCCCCCTAGGGGGTGTTTCCCAATGCATCCTAACCTCTGGCGGGAAAGGGTATGCAGCCAATACTTTTTAAGAAATTATTAATTGTTATCGGGGGGAAACCCACGCATCATCACACATTTTATTTCTCAGATTCAGGAAAACTACAGGTAGTTTTTCCCTCACCGAACATAATACCCCTTTTTTGGTGGTACTCGTATTATCAGAAATGTATAAAACATTTTCCATTGTCTCAATCATGTAACGTGTGGCCCTACTGGAAATCACGGTTGTATCTTCACCGTCGACACAGGAGTCAGTATCCGTGTCGGCGTCTGTATCTGCCATCTGCCTGACGGCCTATGAGACGTCTGGACAGGCACAAGCTGAGTAGCCGGCTGTCTCATGTCAACCACTGTTTTTTTTATATAGAGCTGACACTGTCACGTAATTTTCAACAGTACATCCACTCAGGTGTCGACCCCCTAGGGGGTGACATCACTGTTACAGACACTCTGCTCCGCCTCCACATCATTTTCCTCCTCATACATGTCGACACACACGTACCGACACCCAGCACACACACAGGGAATGCTCTGATAGAGGACAGGACCCACTTAGCCCTTTGGGGAGACAGAGGGAGAGTTTGCCAGCACACACCAGAGCGCTATATATGTATAGGGACAACCTTACAATAAGTGTCTATCCCTTATAGCTGCTTATATCTGTTATTTTGCCAAATAAGTGCCCCCCTCTCTTTTTTACCCTGTTTCTGTAGTTGCAGGATGCAGGGGAGATTCTGGGAGCCTTCCTACCAGCGGAGCTGTGTGGGAAAAATGGCGCTGTGTGCTGAGGAGATAGGCCCCGCCCCCTTCACGGCGGGCTCTTCTCCCGCTTTTTACTGGAAAACTGGCAGGGGTTAAATACATCCATATAGCCCAGGAGCTATATGTGATGTATTTTTCGCCAACTAAGGTAAATTCATTGCTTCCCAGGACGCGCCCCCCCCCCCCCAGCGTCCTGCACCCTCAGTGACCGGAGTGTGAAGTGTGCTGAGAGCAATGGCGCACAGCTGCAGTGCTGTGCGCTACCTTATGAAGACAGGAAAGTCTTCTGCCGCCGATTTATGGACCTCTTCTTGCTTCAGCATCTGTAAGGGGGCCGGCAGCGCGGCTCCGGGACCCATCCATGGCTGGGCCTGTGATCGTCCCTCTGGAGCTAATGTCCAGTAGCCTAAGAAACCCAATCCACTCTGCACGCAGGTGAGTTCGTTTCTCTCCCCTAAGTCCCTCGATGCAGTGAGCCTGTTGCCAGCAGGTCTCACTGAAAATAAAAAACCTATTTAAACTTTTACTCTAAGCAGCTCAGGAGAGCCACCTAGATTGCACCCTTCTCGTTCGGGCACAAAATCTAACTGAGGCTTGGAGGAGGGTCATAGGGGGAGGAGCCAGTGCACACCAGCTAGTCCTAAAGCTTTTACTTTGTGCCCAGTCTCCTGCGGAGCCGCTATTCCCCATGGTCCTTTCGGAGTCCCCAGCATCCACTAGGACGTTAGAGAAAATCCTATTTTCTTTCTCATACGTCCTAGAAGATGCTGGGAACACGTCAAGAACCATGCGGTTTATACCAAAGCTCTAGAACGGGCGGGAGAGTGCGGATGACTCTGCAGCACCGATTGACCAAACATGAGGTCCTCATCAGCCAGGGTATCAAACTTGTAAAATTTCGCAAAAGTGTTTGAACCCAAGTAGCTGCTTGGCAGAGTTTTAATGCCAAGACTCCGCGGGCAGCCACCCAGGATGAGCCCACTTTCCTGGTAGAGTGGGCCTTCACTGATTTCAGTAACGGCAATCCAGCCGCAGAATGAGCATGCTGAATCGTATTGCAGATCCAGTGCGCAATAGTCTGCTTTGAAGCAGGCGTTCCAATCTTGTTGGCAGCATGCAGGATAAACAGAGCTTCCGTTTTCCTAAGCTGAGCTGTTCTGGCGACAAATCTTCAAGGCCCTGACAACATCGAGAGATTTTGAGTCCGCGAAGGCGTCAGTAGCCACTGGTACCACAATAGGCTGGTTCATGTGGAACGATGAAACCACCTTCGGCAGAAATTGTTGACGAGTCCTCAACTCCGCTCTATCCTCATGGAAGATTAAATAAGGGCTCTTGTGAGACAAAGCCGCTAACACAGACACCCACCTTGCGGATGCTAAGGCCAATAGCATGACCACTTTCCAAGTGAGAAATTTCAACTCACCTTCTGTAAAGGTTCAAACCAATGTGATTGAAGAAAATGCAACACCACGTTAAGATCCCATGGTGCCACTGGGGGCACAAATGGAGGTTGGATGTGCAAAACTACTTTCACGAAAGTCTGAACTTTTGGAAAGGAGGCCAATTGTTTTTGAAATAAAACCGATAAGGCCGAAATTTGTACTTTAAATCGAGCCCAACATTAGGCCCGCATCCACACCTGCTTGCAGGAAATGGAGAAAACGCCCTAGCTGAAATTCTTCCATAGGAGCCTTCTTGGATTCACACCAAGACACATATCTTCTCCAAATACGGTGATAATGTTTAGACGTTACTCCTTTTCTATCTTGAAGAAGTGTGGGAATAACTTCACTGGGAATACCCTTTTCGGGCTAGGATCCGGCGTTCAACCGCCAAGCCGTCAAACGTAGCCGCGGTAAGTCGTGGTACACGCACGGTCCCTGCTGTAACAGATCCTCTCATAGAGGAAGAGGCTAGGGATCTGTTATGTGTAATTCCTGAAGATCTGGATACCAAGCCCTCCTTGGCCTGTCCGGAGCAATGAGGATCATCTGAACCTTTGTTCTTCTTATGATCTTTAGCAACTTTGGAATGAGTGGAAGCGGAGGAAACACGTACACCGACTGAAACACCCATGGTGCTATTGCTTGAGTGTCCCTCGACCTGGAACAAGATCTCTGAAGTTTCTTGTTGAGGCGGGATGCCATCATGTCTATTTGAGGAATTCCCCAAAGGCTTGTCACTTCTGTGAAGACCTCTTGATGAAGACCCCACTCTCCTGGATGGAGATCGTGTCTGCTGAGGAAGTCTGCTTCCCAGTTGTCCACTCCTGGAATGAAGATTGCTGACAGAGCGTTTGTATGTCTTTCCGCCCAGCGGAGAACTTTTGTGGCCTCTGCCATTGCCGCCCTGCTCTTTGTTCCGTTGTTTGCTCGCTAGCTACTTTTAGCAGCATTGCACACGCTAGGCGGCCGCCCTCTGGGAGTGTATCTTAGCTTAGCAGAGTTGCAAACGAAAGAGTAGCAGAATTGCGAATAAATATTTCTTAGCAGTTTCTGAGTAGTTCGAGACTTACTCCTACACTGCGATCAGCTCAGCCCGTTTCGTTCCTGGTTTGACGTCACAAACACGCCCTGCGTTCGGCCAGCCACTCCCCCGTTTCTCCAGACACTCCCACGTTTTATCCTGGCACGCCTGCGTTTTTCCGCACATTCCCAGAAAACGGTCAGTTTCCGCCCAGAAACACCCACTTCCTGTCAATCACACTCCGATCACTTCAACGATGGAAATTCTTCGTTCGGACGTGAGTAAATCTACTAAGTTTTGTGCTAAAATACTTAACGCATGCGCACTGCGTACCATGCGCATTTTTTACTTAATCGCTCCGTTGCGAAAATCGGCAACGAGCTAACAACTCAGAATGACCCCCTATGTGCGCTATTGCAGTTATGTTGTCCGATTGTATTAGGACGGGCCGGTTGCGAAGAAGACGTTCCGCTTGAAGAAGGCCGTTGTAAATGGCCCTTAACTCCAGAACGTTTATGTGTAGACAAACTTCCTGGCTTGACCATTCCCCCTGGAAGGTTTCCCCCTGTGTGACTGCTCCCCAGCCTTGGAGACTCGCATCCGTGGTTAATAGTATCCAGTCCTGGATCCCGAACCTGCGTCCCTCTAGGAGGTGAGAGCTATGTAGCCACCACAGGAGTGAGATTCTGGTCTTGGAGAATAGGATTATTTTCCGGTGTATGTGCAGATGGGATCTGGACCACTTGTCCAATAGGTCCCACTGAAACACCCAGGCATGGAATCTGCCAAATTGAATGGCCTCGTAGGCCGCCACCATCTTCCCCAGCAACCGAGTGCATTGATAAATTGATACGCTCGCTGGTTTCAGAATTTGTTTGACCAAACTCTTAATTTCCAGAGCCTTCTCTTCTGGAAGAAAAACCCTCTGTAATTCAGTGTCCAGAATCATTCCCAAAAACAACAGCCGCTTCGTCGGATTTAACTGTGACTTTGGCAGGTTTAGGAGCCAACCATGTTACATAGAAACATAGAATTTGACGGCAGATAAGAACCACTTGGCCCATGTTGTTGCAGAACTGTCAGGGAAAGCGCAATGTCCTGCTCCAGCTTGTCCTTGGACCTCGCCTTTATCAGGAGATCGTCCAGGTAAGGGATAAATTGTGACTCCTTGCCTGCGAAGAAGAACCATCATTTCCGCCATTACCTTGGTGAAAATCCACTGAGCCGTGGACAGACTAAACGGCAGCGTCTGAAATTGGTAATGACAATCCTGAATAGCAAACCGCAGGTAAGCCTGATGCGGAGGATATATGGGGATGTGTAAGTAGGCATCCTTTATGTCGACCGACACCATGAAATCCCTTTCCTCGAGACCGGAGATCACTGCTCGGAGAGATTCCATCTTGAACTTGAATTTTCTTAGGTAAAGATTGAGGGACTTCAGGTTCAGAATTGGTCTGACCGAGCCGTCCGGCTTCGGGACCACAAACAGGCTTGAATAAATGCCTTCTCCCTGTTGTGCCGGGGGAACCCTGACAATGACTTGATTCAGACACAATTTTTGTATTGCATCACAAACTACCTCCCTGTTCGGAAGAGAAGCTGGTAAGGCTGATCTGAAAAAACGTAGAGGGGGAACGTCTTGAAACTCCAGTTTGTACCCCTGGGACACTATTTCTAAAATCCACGGGTCTAGGGCCTGACGAGCCCAGAATTGACTAAAGAGCTTGAGACGTGCCCCCACCGGTGCGGACTCTCGCAGAGGAGCCCCAGCGTCATGCGGTGGATTTGGCAGAAGCTGGGGAGGACTTCTGCTCCTGGGAACCTGCCACAGCCAGAGATCTTTTACCTTTTCCTCTTCCTCTATTGGCAAGGAAGGAATAACCTCGGCCTTTTGTGTATTTATTTGTCCGAAAGGACTGCATCTGCAAGTGGTGTGCTTTCTTTTGTTGTGGAGTAACATAAGGCAAAAATGACGACTTACCCGCAGTAGCCGTAGATACCAACTCAGCGAGACCTTCACCAAACAATACACCACCTTTATACGGTAGAGACTCCATAGCTTTCTTAGAGTCAGCATCAGCATTCCATTGATGAAGCCATAATGCTCTTATAGCTGAGACCGCCATGGCATTGGCCCTTGATCCCAAAAGGCCAATATCTCTCGCCGCTTCCTTTAGGTAGGCTGCAGCGTCCCTGATATAACCCAGCGTTAAAAGGATGTTATCCCTATCTAGGGTATCTATATCAGATGACAAGTTAACTGCCCACTTTTGGATAGCACTACTCACCCACGCAGATGCAATAGCTGGTCTGAGTAGTGTACCTGTGGTGACGTAAATGGATTTTAACGTATTTTCCTGTCTACGATCCGCAGGATCCTTAATGGCTGCCATGTCAGGAGACGGTAAAGCCACCTTTTTAGACAACCGTGATAGCGCCTTGTCCACAATGGGAGGCGACTCCCACTTTTATTTATCCCCAGAGGGGAACGGATACGCCATTTGAATGCTTTTGGGAATCAAACTTTTTGTCAAGATTTTCCCAAATTTTTTCAAAAAGGGTATTCAGTTCATGAGAGGGAGTAAACGTTACCTCAGGTTTCTTTCCCTTAAACATACAGACCCTAGTATCAGGAACAGCAGGGTCCTCGGAGATATGCAACACGTCTTTTATTGCCACAATCATGTACTGAATGCTCTTTGCCAATTTTGGGTCTAATCTGGCATCACTATAGTCGATACTGGAGTCAGTGTCCGTGTCGGTATCTGTTTCTGCTAACTGAGAAAACGAACGTTTATGTGACCTCGAGGGGGTCTGGACCTGTGATAACACATCCTCCACCGATTTTTTCCCATACCTGGTTCTGAGACTCAGATTTATCTAATCTCTTATTAATAAAAGCCACATTAGCATTCAAAGCATTCAACACATTTACCCAGTCAGGAGTCGGCGGTGCCGACAAGGTCACTCCCACAGCCGTTTCTGCCCCCAACACAGTCTCCTCCTGGGAAGAGTACTCCGCTTCAAACATGCCGACACACCTGTACCGACACCCAGACACAATGGGCCAAAAGGGGGATAGACCCACAGTAAAGCCTGTCAGAGAAACACAGAGGGAGTTTGCCAGCTCACAACCCAGCGCCTGTCCCGATTCTGAAACTTTACTATATAATGCCTCAGACCCTGCAGCGCTTTATAAACACTTAATTTAGCACCAAATTTAATGTCCCCCCCCCTCGTTTTGAACCCTATTACTTGTATATAGCAGTGGTGAGGAAGGACCAGCGTCTCTGCAGCTCTGGAGAGAAAATGGCGCTGAAGTGAGCTGTGAGGGCTAAGCCCCGTCCCCTGCACGGCGCGCTTCAGCCCGCTCTTTTTTAAACTAACAATGTTGGCGGGGGCAAGAATTTAGTGCAAAGGCACTCCAATCTAACTTTGCCAGGCTAAAAAAATAAGAATTTACTTACCGATAATTCTATTTCTCGTAGTCCGTAGTGGATGCTGGGAACTCCGTAAGGACCATGGGGAATAGCGGCTCCGCAGGAGACTGGGCACAAATAGAAAGCTTTAGTACTACCTGGTGTGCACTGGCTCCTCCCCCTATGACCCTCCTCCAAGCCTCAGTTAGGATACTGTGCCCGGACGAGCGTACACAATAAGGAAGGATTTTGAATCCCGGGTAAGACTCATACCAGCCACACCAATCACACCATATAACTTGTGATCTGAACCCAGTTAACAGTATGATAACAGAGGAGCCTCTAGAAAAGATGGCTCACTACAACAATAACCCGATTTAGTTAACAATAACTATGTACAAGTATTGCAGACAATCCGCACTTGGGATGGGCGCCCAGTATCCACTACGGACTACGAGAAATAGAATTATCGGTAAGTAAATTCTTATTTTCTCTGACGTCCTAGTGGATGCTGGGAACTCCGTAAGGACCATGGGGATTATACCAAAGCTCCCAAACGGGCTGGAGAGTGCGGATGACTCTGCAGCACCGAATGAGAGAACTCCAGGTCCTCCTCAGCCAGGGTATCAAATTTGTAGAATTTAGCAAACGTGTTTGCCCCTGACCAAGTAGCTGCTCGGCAAAGTTGTAAAGCCGAGACCCCTCGGGCAGCCGCCCAAGATGAGCCCACTTTCCGTGTGGAATGGGCTTTTACAGATTTTGGCTGTGGCAGGCCTGCCACAGAATGTGCAAGCTGAATTGTACTACAAATCCAACGAGCAATCGTCTGCTTAGAAGCAGGAGCACCCAGCTTGTTGGGTGCATACAGGATAAACAGCGAGTCAGATTTTCTGACTCCAGCCGTCCTGGAAACATATATTTTCAGGGCCCTGACTACGTCCAGCAACTTGGAGTCCTCAAAGTCCCTAGTAGCCGCAGGTACCACAATAGGCTGGTTCAAGTGAAACGCTGAAACCACCTTAGGGAGAAATTGAGGACGAGTCCTCAATTCTGCCCTGTCCGTATGAAAAATTAGGTAAGGGCTTTTATATGACAAAGCCGCCAATTCTGAGACACGCCTGGCTGAAGCCAGGGCCAACAGCATTACCACTTTCCATGTGAGATATTTTAAGTCCACAGTGGTGAGTGGTTCAAACCAATGTGATTTTAGGAACCCCAAAACTACATTGAGATCCCAAGGTGCCACTGGAGGCACAAAAGGAGGCTGTATATGCAGTACCCCTTTGACAAACGTCTGAACCTCAGGAACTGAAGCCAGTTCTTTCTGGAAGAAAATCGACAGGGCCGAAATTTGAACCTTAATGGACCCTAATTTTAGGCCCATAGACAGTCCTGTTTGCAGGAAATGCAGGAAACGACCCAGTTGAAATTCCTCTGTAGGGGCCTTCCTGGCCTCGCACCACGCAACATATTTACGCCAAATACGGTGATAATGCTGCACGGTTACATCCTTCCTGGCTTTGATCAGGGTAGGGATGACTTCATCCGGAATGCCTTTTTCCTTCAGGATCCGGCGTTCAACCGCCATGCCGTCAAACGCAGCCGCGGTAAGTCTTGGAACAGACAGGGTCCCTGCTGGAGCAGGTCCCTTCTTAGAGGTAGAGGCCACGGGTCATCTGTGAGCATCTCTTGAAGTTCCGGGTACCAAGTCCTTCTTGGCCAATCCGGAGCCACGAGTATAGTCCTTACTCCTCTCCTTCTTATGATTCTCAGTACCTTGGGTATGAGAGGCAGAGGAGGGAACACATACACTGACTGGTACACCCACGGTGTTACCAGAGCGTCCACAGCTATTGCCTGAGGGTCCCGTGACCTGGCGCAATACCTGTCTAGTTTTTTGTTGAGGCGGGACGCCATCATGTCCACCTTTGGTTTTTCCCAACGGTTCACAATCATGTGGAAGACTTCTGGGTGAAGTCCCCACTCTCCCGGGTGGAGGTCGTGTCTGCTGAGGAAGTCTGCTTCCCAGTTGTCCACTCCCGGAATGAATACTGCTGACAGTGCTATCACATGATTTTCCGCCCAGCAAAGAATCCTTGCAACTTCTGCCATTGCCCTCCTGCTTCTTGTGCCGCCCTGTCTGTTTACGTGGGCGACTGCCGTGATGTTGTCCGACTGGATCAACACCGGCTGACCCTGAAGCAGAGGCCTTGCTAGGCTTAGAGCATTGTAAATGGCTCTTAGCTCCAGTATATTTATGTGAAGTGTTGTCTCCAGGCTTGACCACAAGCCCTGGAAATTTCTTCCTTGTGTGACTGCTCCCCAGCCTCTCAGGCTGGCATCCGTGGTCACCAGGACCCAGTCCTGAATGCCGAATCTGCGGCCCTCTAGAAGATGAGCACTCTGCAACCACCACAGAAGAGACACCCTTGTCCTTGGGGACAGGGTTATCCGCTGATGCTTCTGAAGATGCGATCCGGACCATTTTTCCAGCAGATCCCACTGGAACGTTCTTGCGTGGAATCTGCCGAATGGAATCGCTTCGTAGGAAGCTACCATCTTTCCCAGGACTCTTGTGCATTGAAGCACTGAGACTTGCCCTGGTTTCAGGAGGTTTCTGACCAGTTCGGATAACTCCCTGGCTATCTCCTCCGGAAGGAACACCTTTTTCTGGACTGTGTCCAGAATCATCCCTAGGAACAGAAGACGTGTTGTCGGAATCAGCTGCGATTTTGGGATATTTAGAATCCAGACGTGCTGCCGTAGCACTACTTGAGATAGGGCTACTCCGACTACTAACTGTTCTCTGGATCTTGCTCTTATCAGGAGATCGTCCAAGTAAGGGATAATTAAAACGCCTTTTCTTCGAAGAAGAATCATCATTTCGGCCATTACCTTGGTAAAGACCCGGGGTGCCGTGGATAATCCAAACGGCAGCGTCTGAAACTGATAGTGACAGTTTTGTACCACAAACCTGAGGTACCCTTGATGAGAAGGGTAAATGGGGACATGGAGGTAGTCCCCCTCGTCCAGGTTCGCGATCACTGCCCTGAGTGACTCCATCTTGAATTTGAACCTCTGTATGTAAGTGTTCAAAGACTTCAGATTTAAAATAGGTCTCACCGAGCCGTCCGGCTTCGGTACCACAAACAGCGTGGAATAATACCCCTTCCCTTGTTGCAGGAGGGGTACCTTGATTATCACCTGCTGGGAATACAGCTTGTGAACTGCCTCCAATACTGCCTCCCTGTCGGAGGGAGACGTTGGTAAAGCAGACTTCAGGAACCGGCGAGGGGGAGACGTCTCGAACTCCAATTTGTACCCCTGAGATACTACTTGAAGGATCCAGGGGTCCACTTGCGAGTGAGCCCACTGCGCGCTGAAATTCTTGAGACGGGCCCCCACGGTGCCTGAGTCCGCTTGTAAGGCCCCAGCGTCATGCTGAGGACTTGGCAGAAGCGGGAGAGGGCTTTTGTTCCTGGGAATTGGCTGTCTGTTGCAGTCTTTTTCCCCTTCCTCTGCCCCGGGGCAGAAAAGAGGAACCTTTTGCCCGCTTGCCCTTATGGGGACGAAAGGACTGAGCCTGATAAGACGGCGTCTTTTTATGCTGAGAGGCGACCTGGGGTAAAAATGTGGATTTCCCAGCAGTTGCCGTGGCCACCAGGTCCGATAGACCGACCCCAAATAACTCCTCCCCTTTATAAGGCAATATTTCCATATGCCGTTTAGAATCCGCATCACCTGACCACTGTCGTGTCCATAACCCTCTTCTGGCAGAAATGGACAGCGCACTCACTCTTGATGCCAGAGTGCAAATATCCCTCTGTGCATCTCGCATATATAGAAATGCATCTTTTAAATGCTCTATAGTCAACAATATACTGTCCCTATCCAGGGTATCAATATTTTCAGTCAGGGAATCCGACCAAGCCACCCCAGCGCTGCACATCCAGGCTGAGGCGATTGCTGGTCGCAGTATAACACCAGTATGTGTGTATATACTTTTTAGGATATTCTCCAGTTTTCTGTCACCTGGTTCCTTGAGGGCGGCCGTATCAGGAGACGGTAACGCCACTTGTTTTGATAAGCGTGTGAGTGCTTTATCCACTCTAGGGGGTGTTTCCCAACGCGCCCTAACCTCTGGCGGGAAAGGGTATAATGCCAATAACTTTTTAGAAATTATCAGTTTTTTATCGGGGGAAACCCACGCTTCATCACACACCTCATTTAATTCATCTGATTCAGGAAAAACTACGGGTAGTTTTTTCACACCCCACATAATACCCTTTTTAGTGGTACTTGCAGTATCAGAAATGTTTAAAACCTCTCTCATTGCCGTGATCATGTAACGTGTGGCCCTACTGGAAGTCACTTTTGTCTCCTCACCGTCGACACTGGAGTCAGTATCCATGTCGACGTCTGTATCTACCATCTGAGGTAACGGCCGTTTTAGAGCCCCTGATGGTTTCTGAGACGCCTGGACAGGGACTAGCTGATTAGCCGGCTGTCTCATGTCATCAACTGTCTTTTGTAAAGAGCTGACATTGTCACGTAAATCCTTCCATAAAGCCATCCACTCAGGTGTCGACTCCCTAGGGGGTGACATCTCTATTATAGGCAATTGCTCCGCCTCCACATCATTTTCCTCCTCATACATGTCGACACAAACATACCGACACACAGCACACGCACAGGGAATGCTCTGATAGAGGACAGGACCCCACTAGCCCTTTGGGGAGACAGAGGGAGAGTATGCCAGCACACACCAGAGCGCTATATATATATATAGGGACAACCTTATATAAGTGTTTCTCCCTTTATAGCTGCTGTATTGTTAATATCCCACCAATTAGTGCCCCCCTCTCTTTTTTACCCTGTTTCTGTAGTGCAGGACTGCAGGGGAGAGTCAGGGAGACGTCCTTCCAGCGGAGCTGTGAGGGAAAATGGCGCCTGTGTGCTGAGGAGATAGGCTCCGCCCCCTTCTCGGCGGCCTGTCTCCCGCTTTTTGTGGAAATCTGGCAGGGGTTAAAATTCATCCATATAGCCCAGGGGGCTATATGTGATGCATTTTCGCCAGCCAAGGTGTTTCTATTGCTGCTCAGGGCGCCCCCCCCTAGCGCCCTGCACCCTCAGTGACCGGAGTGTGAAGTGTGCTGAGAAGCAATGGCGCACAGCTGCAGTGCTGTGCGCTACCTTGTGGAAGACAGGATGTCTTCTGCCGCCGATTTTCCGGACCTGTTCTTGCTTCTGGCTCTGTAAGGGGGCCGGCGGCGCGGCTCTGGGACCGAGCTCCAAGGCTGGGCCTGTGATCGGTCCCTCTGGAGCTAATGGTGTTCAGTAGCCTAAGAAGCCCAATCCACTCTGCACGCAGGTGAGTTCGCTTCTTCTCCCCTTAGTCCCTCGATGCAGTGAGCCTGTTGCCAGCAGGTCTCACTGAAAATAAAAAACCTAAACTAAAACTTTCACTAAGAAGCTCAGGAGAGCCCCTAGTGTGCACCCTTCTCGTTCGGGCACAAAAATCCAACTGAGGCTTGGAGGAGGGTCATAGGGGGAGGAGCCAGTGCACACCAGGTAGTACTAAAGCTTTCTATTTGTGCCCAGTCTCCTGCGGAGCCGCTATTCCCCATGGTCCTTACGGAGTTCCCAGCATCCACTAGGACGTCAGAGAAAGAGGATTTTTATGCTGCCCAGGGCGCCCCCCCCCCCCCCAGCGCCCTGCACCCTACAGTGCTGCTGTGTGTACCTCAGAAGCAGTCACTGAAGTCTTCTTTTCTTCTTCTACTCACCTGTCTTCTGACTTCTAGCTCTGCAAGGGGGGTGACGGCGGGCTCTGGGAGTGAACCCCTAGGCGTACCCAGTGTTCCAAACCCTCAGGAGCTAATGGTGTCCTGTAGCCAAGAAGCAGAGCCTTTAAACTCACTAGAAGTAGGTCTGACTTCTCTCCCCTAAGTCCCACGATGCAGGGAGACTGTTGCCAGCAGTGCTCTCTGAACATAAAAATCCTAACAAAGTCTTTTCCGAGCTCCTCAGTGTGCATCCAGTCTGCCTGGGCACAGATTCTAAACTGGAGTCTGGAGGAGGGGCATAGAGGGAGGAGCCAGTTCACACCCCTTTCAAACTCTTAAAGTGCCCATGTCTCCTACGGATCCCGCCTATACCCCATGGTTCTTGAAGTGTCCCCAGCATCCTCTAGGACGTATGAGAAAATAGGATTTTGGTACTTACCAGGTAAATCCTTTTCTTTGAATCTATAGGGGGCACTGGAGTACTCTTGGGATATGGACGGCTTCCACAGGAAGAAGGCACTGAATAAATTAATTTTGAAACTACACCTCCCCTCCATATCCCTGAGTACCTCAGTGTTTTTTACTGAGCCGAACAGGAGCGATAGAGAGGTTGACAATGGAGAATTACATATAACATAACGGACAACAATAAAGTTGACACAACATTACTGACAACTAAACAGTTGACACCATAACCGATTAGAACTTGTTAATCTGAACCAGTCGGTGAAAATGTGTTACCATAAGATCTACTGAACCTACCCCAAACCAGGTAAACTGCTCTGGGTGGGCGTCCAGTGCCCCCTATGGATTCAAAGAAAAGGATTTACCTGGTAAGTACCAAAATCCTATTTTCTTTTTCATCCACTAGGGGTCACTGGAGTACTCTTGGGACGAACCAAAGTTTCCACCGTGGGCGGGAGAGCTGTTTGGCACCTGTAACACTAGGCGGCCAAAGCTAGATGCTGATGCTGCAAACGTATCAAACTTGTAGAAGCGCACAAACGTGTGCACCGAAGACCATGTAGCCGCCCGGCAAAGCTGTGTCGTAGAAGCTCCACGACTCGCTGCCCATGACGTTCCCACAGCACGTGTGGAATGAGCTGTTACTGATGTAGGCGGCATGAAGGTAAGCCTGACGTATGGTCAGTTTAATCCAACTGGATAAGGTCTGCCTAGAAGCTGGCCAACCCATCTTGGCAGCATCATAGAGAGCAAACAACGTATCCGTCTTACGAACTGTCGACGTTCGGGATACATAAATGCGTAATGCGCGTACCACATCCAACCTACCAGAGTCTCCTGTTAACACAGGAACTACTATTGGTTGATTGATGTGAAAAGATGAGACTACCTTTGGTAGAAAAGCGAAATTCGTCCGAAGTTCCGCTCTATCATCATGAAACACTAAATACGGTGGCTTGCACGACAAAGCACCCAAATCTGAAAACACGCCTTGCTGACGCTATGGCTAAAAGAAAAATTGTTTTCCCAGGTGAGAAATTTAATATCCACTTGTTGTAAGGGTTCAAAATAAAAAGACTGTAAGAAATCTAAAAACCAGATTCAAGTCCCATGGCGCAGTAGGTGGAGTGAATGGAGGCTGAACTCTGAGGACACCCTGCATAAAGGTGTGAACCGACGGCAATAGGGCCAATCTACTATGAAAATAAATTGACAACGCCGATATCTGCACTTTTAGTGTGGATAAACTCAGAACTCCATCTAAACCCATCTATAGAAATAACAAAAGACGGGATAACTTAAAAGATGTCGGAAACTTCCGAGCTTCACACCAACCTACATAGGCACGCCAAATTCTGTAATAATGAGCTGCCGTAACCGGCTTCCTAGCTCGTAACATGGTTGGTATAACCGATTCTGGAATGCCCTCTCTTCTTAAGAGGGCTGTCTCAACAGCCACCCCGTCAAACGCGGCCGCGCTAAATCGGGGTAAAGGAACGGACCCTGCTGTAACAGGTCCGAACGTAGTGGGAGCGGCCAAAGACCGACTGCGAGTAGACCGTGGAGATCCGAGAACCAAGCTCTCCGAGGCCAAAGAAGCGCCACTAGTATAACTGTGACGGACTCTCCTTTGATGCGTTTTAGCCACAGAGGGAGCAGCGGAAACGGTGGAAACAGATACACGAGACTGTATGGCCACGTGATTGTGAGAGCATCCACCGCCACTGCCCTTGGATCTCTCGTTCTGGACACGACCTGGGGCGTTTGATGATTGTGGCGAGATGCCATCAGGTCCACCTGCGGGTAACTCCACTTCTGGACCAGCATGTGAAACACTTCTGGATTTAATGCCCATTCTCCTGGATGAAAATTCCGACGGCTGAGATAATCCGCCTCCCAGTTGTCCACTCCCGGAATGACTACTGCCGACAATATCATTTGGTGATACTCGGCCCAATAGAGGATTCAAGCTACTTCCCGCATTGCCATACGGCTTTTCGTTCCTCCTTGTTTGTTGATGTATGTGACCGCCATCGCATTGTCTGACTGCACCTGAACAGCCTGAGCCTGCAGCCTGTGCACTGCTTGTCGTAGCGCATTGTAAATTGCCCGGAGTTCCAGGACATTTATAGACAGCAATCTTTCGTGATCCGCCCAGAGACCCTGGAGCTGATAATTTTGAACTACAGCTCCCCAACCTCTGAGACTCGCGTCCGCCGTGAGAATTATCCAATTCTAGGCGCCGAACCGTTTCCCTGCGGTTAGATTCTGTACTTTGAGCCACCAGAGTAGAGACACTCTGGCCCTTGGAGACAACCTCACCCTGCGGTAAAACTGCAGATGCGAGCCCGACCACTGTGCGAGCACATCCAATTGAAAAGGACGTGAGTGAAGTCTTCCGAACTGAAGCGCTTCGAAAGCCGCCACCATTGTGTCTAATAGGCGAAAGCACAAATGAACCGAGACTGTGCGTGGCTTGAGCACTAATTGTACCAGATGACGAATGACCTGTACTTCCTGTTCGGGTAGGTAAATTCTTTGATTTACCGTATCGAGAATCATACCTAGGAATTGAAGTCGTTGAGACGGAATCATTCAGGAATTCGCGTAGACAATGGTAGGAAATCAGATTTCCCCCCCCACTTGGTCTGCGATCTATCTCGTTTGGAATCCGACTCCGCCTGTTAGGAACATAGCCAAAGTGGACGTTATGCGCCACTAGCGAAAGAAGCTGTAGGCAGCAAGAAGTGTAAGGTGGTCTTTATTTAGGGCAAACCTGAACAGGAGTGCCCTGCCACTACAGCCGTGTTACCTCAAACCCTTACCAAAGCAGGGCGAAGCAACAGCCCTACTGCTGTGTAGGGTACACTCCGATAGGTAATTAAACGCCCAATAATTGCAATTGTCTCTCATTGAAAATTGTTCAGCCTTCGCTGAGAACCTGACGTACTGGCCTGGTGCTATGAGGGCTGGCGGCAAATCGACCGCAACAATCTAACTGAAACAGTAAAAAAAAAAATAATAATTTTTTTTTTATTTTTTTTCTCAGGCAGTACATTCCCCCCAAAGAGGACCGGTAAGGGTCTGTCTGTGCAGTTTTTACGCAGAGTACTAACCACTATACGATCACGGCAACTTAAACGAGCCAGGTAGGAGACGAACCTACAATCTTGTTATCCGTAGTCAGATGCGTTATACCTTGCGCCACTGGCCCAGATTCGTATTTGTCCGACACACTGTGTGACCGACTTTGCAGCGAAGCTGCTTGTTTGGCTATGCATTAGACTTAGTGATCATGTACCCCAACCAGTAAGTACACCACGGAAGTAACGTGTGTATAAACCTGCATTACCGTGCATGTGGTTACCAGCAATAGTGAATATTCCTGTAGAGTCATGCTGTACAAAAACAATTAATAAATTAAACTAACAACACCCCGCTCCTCCAGAGGCTAAGTGTTGTAGGGCAGCAACCTCCGGGAAAGAGCCAGGAAGTAACGTTTAAAAAAAACATGGTAGGACACCATTTTTTAACACCTATTAAACCAGGATCTGAACCAGTGTCCATGCAATCACAATGTTCACTGTGGCCGGGAAGCCTAACCACTTGGCTACAGAGCCACCTGTAAAAACAATAAGCAAAGCTGCTGCAGGTGAGGCCTGAACTCACCATGTTTGCAGTGCTCAACAGATACTGTTTAATAAGCACTGTGTGCTGACCAATTAGTCTTGCTTACTGCAAAATATATTTTTAATGTCAGCATATTATATATATATATATATATATATATATATATCTACACATACATACAACAATGTATATTCACACATACTCAGACCTTAATAAATATATATATATTCCATATATGCATACATACACATATATATTATATACCCATATACATATATCCAGATACATCCTGATACAGAGGTAATAATTTTTAGAAGTCTGAAACTAAATGTGACCTCACACAGGCTTAAAACCTGAGATGACTGCTGCTTAACCACAGCTTAGTTAATGGGCCCTATCTAGTGGCCGGTGCCGGGAGCGGGCTCTGGAGAGCTATCATGACTGTAAAACCTATGGTAGGTTTATATTGATAGTGTAAGCTCAAACTGAGCTAACCAGAATGTATTTTTTTTTTTTTAACAGTTTAAACTAGCATGCATTAGTATGCAATCTAGTTGGATCACCAGTTTCCCCCAGATGGCAAAACAATATGCAACACTGCTTAGCTTCCAAGATCAGATGAGTTTGGGCGTATCCAGTGTGGTGTGGCTGTAGATTAAAAAATACCTACAGCACCTTGTACTCCCAGGTGGCTAATCAGGCCCAACACTGCTTAGCTTCCAAAATCAGATGAGATTGGGCGTATCCAGTGTGGTGTGGCCAAGTGAATTAAGCCAAAGCTGCTGCAGGTGAGACCTGAACTCACAATGCTTGCAGTGCTCCACAGATACTGTTTTATAAGCACCAGGTGCTGACCAATTGTTATAACATATCTTACTTTACAACAGTGAACAAAGCCAGTATTTGGCTGCCACGGCCATGATTCAGATTTGCAGTCTTTAGGATAATATCATTATAAACAGTTATGATATAAATAATAGTAAGAGAAGTGAGTGTATATCCATGTTTTAGACATGGCAGGGAAACTGCTTATTAGTAATTGCTGGTGTCTTACTCATGCAGACAGACAATACAAAAAATACAAAGACAGACAACTTGCGCGACTCAGTAAATAGCACTAAGGTGTCTCTATAAATATATATATCTGGCCAAGTGCAGTGCACGCCAGCAATATGCCTGATCCCAAATTCCCCTTAACACCCCTGCGCCTTCAATGGAGGAAAGATGTAACACAGGAAATTCTGGAAATACAACAGGAAAAACAACAGGAAGCATGGTTAATATGTCCCCATGCTCACAGTATAACACAAAGTGCCGACTTATAATTATGTAGGCAGATTTAATAAACATCTTATGTTGCACTCAAACCTGCACATATAACTTGTATCCTGTTTTAACAAAGACTTCATAGCCTATTGTAATACATATGCAGCGCTGCTGTATTCCCTTTATCAATAAGAGTTGAATCATGAGATTTTATCCAGTGACCCTGACATTTCTGTGTGCAGGGAACATCACTGTGGCAGCAAAGTTACTCACTAGGCTATGGAGCCTGCCTTTTGACTCTCATTTGAGTGCCCCCCCCCGTGCTCCGTGTACCGTTCTCTATACACGGAGCCGGGCTATGGTGGAGAGGGAGGCCGAATCGGCATCGAGGGCCGGGGAGCGCACTGTATAGAGCCGTGGAGCGGCCTATGCATAAAACCATGTGGCCGACGTGGCTCAGAGCGGCGGGGGAGACAGCCTAAACAGCGGCGCTGGAAGCGGCGGCGGCCGGCTGAAGGCAGCGGCGGGCGGCCACACACACACACACAGTATCCCACACAGCGGGGCGGCAGCGTGAGCTCACCGCCCCGTTCAACATACCTGGACCCTGTGGTGAGGGCTATGACGGGGATTCTCTGTAAGTTCCGTCCAGCCTTTACTGCAGGTTTTTTAGTCCTGCACGTGGTAGTGAGGGAGCTCTTTTTTAGAGAGGTCCGACACCCACAGCTGCTATAGCAGCCTTCACTATCCCGGACCCACGCCTATTGGAAGGGGGGAAGGGATGTGGTAAATCGTTAAAAAAAGAAAAAACTTAGAAAAAATTCCAATGAAATGTGGACAAACGCCACAAGCCTTCTAACTGTGTCGAGCACAGAAAAAACACTGAGGTACTCAGGGATATGGAGGGGAGGTGTAGTTTCAAAATTAATTTATTCAGTGCCTTCTTCCTGTGGAAGCCGTCCATATCCCAAGAGTACTCCAGTGACCCCTAGTGGATGAAAAAGAAAATAGCATTTCATTCTTTGGACGCAGGGAAGGTTAGTGAGGCTTTCTTATTGTCAATTATGTAAGCCTCCTCAACCTGTTCAGGTGTTGTATCAGTAATATGCAACACATCTCTAATAGCCTCTATCATCAACTGCACCCCTTTTGCAAGAGATGCGGCCCCTCTGAGCACGTCCCCATCACCGTCTGCAGTGTCAGAATTGGTATCCGTGTCTTCTTGCATGATCTGGGCAAGAGCACGTTTGTGGGAACTCACAGAGTGGGGTCCTGAGGTAACAGAACCAGACCAAACTGCCATAGAATTCTGTAAAATCTGAGTTGCAGATTCATTCTGAGCAACCCTAGAAGAAATCTGAGTAATCATAGATTTGATAGAGGATAACCATTCAGGCTCCCTTGCTGGTATCTGCGCTATAACAGTGCAATCCTGATTACATGGAATGAGATCATCCTGAGAGGACATATCCTCAGCTGCATATGACACAGAGTCCCTGGACATAGCTAACTGGAGACCCCAAACACTCCACACACACACACACACACACACACACACACACACACACGGAAGGTTAGACAAAGTTTCCCACCTGAGAATGGCGAGACACAGTTCAGAGAGAACCTACACACAGCGCTGTTATATATAAAGGACACCCCTTATCAGCGCCCACTGTGTACTGTAATAGTTACACAGATCTAATTCACCGCCTCCCCCCCTTCTACAACCCCCTGGTACCGCACAGGATAGCTGGAGTTGCTTGGAGGGACAGCTCTGTCAGCGTCTGTGTACAGGAACTGCAGGCAGGAAAATTGCGCTGAACGATGCTGGGTCCGCTTTGAGAAGCTCCGCCCCTTGAAGATGGTGTCTTCCTGCACAAATTCTTTATACTGGCCTGAGGACTCCGTCGCAAGGCGGGGGATTCTGTCCCCTGTGAGCATCTGAGTACGGAGGATTCTGATGCTAGCCTTGGGATTCAGTATCCAGTTAGCGTCTGTGACCAGTGTAGGGTATTAAGACGCTGGCTCAGGACGCCCCTCAAAGCGCCAACACTGTGTGCCGCTGAGCCTTCCCGGAGCGCAGCTGCTCAGAGCTGCGCTCCTACCCTTGTGCCACCATATCTCGCCTCTTCTGGCTCTGTAAGGGGGTGGCGGCATGCTGACGGGGTGAGTGATCCCCTGTGGCGGGGAACGTTCGATCCCCTCAGGAGCTCAGTGTCCTGTCAGCGGAGATAGTGGCTCAAACCCCGCAGGGCGGACACTACTCCCCCCCTTAGTCCCTCGAAGCAGGGAGGCTGTTGCCAGCAGCCTCTATGTAAAATAATAAACTCTAAAATAAACTTTTTCTAAAGAAGCTCTGTAGAGCTTCCCTAGCTGTGACCTGCTCCTCCGGGCACATTTTCTAAACTGAGTCTGGTAGGAGGGGCATAGAAGGAGGAGCCAGCCCACACTCTCAAACTCTTAAAGTGCCAATGGCTCCTAGTGGACCCGTCTATACCCCCATGGTACTAATGTGGACCCCAGCATCCTCTATGACGTAAGAGAAAATGGCATACCCTACTCACAGCTTAATGCGTATAGTGATGCTCATAAAGGTTTCTTTAGGGTATTTGTCCTGTTCTACCTTGCCATGTCCCAAGGTAGAGGGACTTTAGGAGAAGAGGTCCCTCTACCTTGAGGCAAGGCATTCCCCACCACAGAATATGCACACTTCGGCATCAGTGTGTCGTCCATGCATTAAGCTGCACAAGTAGCTGGCAGCTGACAGGAATAACAACTTATCCCCCCCCAGCCGAGGGTAAAGGTACAAGACTGATAACGCCAAGTCTTCACAGAAGTTTATAAACTACTACTTGTAACGCTGTAGTGTGATTACTGAAATCTTGTTGTTGTCTCGTAACATTTATATCTCTATCTGCTTATATGCTGTGACTGAACTGTAGCAATTGCTCTAACATAATGACATTCTGCTTGGCTACTAACGTCTTATCACCTGCCTATCCGCCTTTGTACAAAATGTACACTCATTGACATTCAACAATAGTTGGATCTGTGCAATACTATATGAATAATTGTGGCCAGTTAATTTATTTCATCCACCTGCATATCTCACATATGTTGCATTTTATATTGTATTTTTAACTGTTTATTAAAATGGAAAAACATATTTTTTAAAACCAGCAGATGTGTACCAATTGCTCCCATTTCTTTTTGTAGTTATTGTTTATGTGGTGTAGATCCAGATACACTATGTGGGGGCAGCTATATCAGTTATTGTGTTTATATCAACATAATAAATTAAGTGATTTGTGCCCACTACTCTTATATGATTATGTACTATGTCTATTTTTCCATGGTACTATAGTACAATGGAAGAGGACAAAACTAAATAATCCCAATTTATAAAAGTAAAAATAAGCTTTCCAGCAATACAGATGTTGCCATTTTAATTTATTGTGCGATGCATACGCACGCATGGCGGGAGCGGCTTGCTGCGACCATGTGCGACTATTCGTACACAGTGATCGCACAATACATTTCCTATGGGCACATTTTTTTCATTATAGCTTTGCAGCGAATACATATGTATATACTGAATAATATACCTTTTAGATTGCCTTGTCCCTTTGTACTTACCCTTTTCCGCTCTTTTTCCAGAGCTCTACATTGCTCATAACATTCTTCCAGATGGAAGTGGAGTTCACCTGCAGGTATACTTCGAGGCTTCATTGATCTCTGAGTGCTGAACATTGGTACCAACGCACGAATGGAGGCATCCCCATGTAAGAGGTCATTGAGCCGTGGACACACTTGGCCCAGGTCTTCATAAGGATATGGGTCATAGTTGTCCATTATGGGATAGATTGTGTTACCCAAATTATGAGAAAAGTGCGACCTGCAGTTATTGGAAGATTGTGTGGTAAAGTTGTTATGTATGTCGCCCATCATCAATCCATTAGAAAAACATTTGTCCTGATGATGTGTCAACTTGCTGCCATTAAGTGGCTTATCACCACTTACTGGTCTTTGATTATTGTAGTTTAGTAAACTGCCAAGCAACTCCTTATAACTATGGGCTACGCTATCATAGGTGTGTTCATCTACATTGCACTGCATGCTTTGTTTTTTCTCTGGTATCTTCTTGACAGTGCTGTTTAATGGATTGTAGTGGCTTGATAGTTTCTCACAGACACCATTTAATGGCTTCAACTTTTTTTCAGAGATGGATTCCAACATTAGTTCCTCCCTAGTTTTGCCAAATCTGTCCTGTGCCCTATCGGTACTGTTGAAACTGTATTCAAAAGGTAAAACTGTTGGGATTACATTGCTATATTTTTGGAAACTTCTAGTAGGTGTAAGTGGACAGGCCACTGAAGAATAACTGGAGCCAAGAGTAGGATTTCTCTGGGAATTAGATAAAACACTGTTTAACTTCTGATTGCAATAAGTGCTGTGAGAATTGCTCTCACTATGGCCATTTAGCCATGATGACTTGTTTGAATTACCACTAGTTGTAGAGGACATAAGACTGGCAGACTTAAAGTAATCTGAATTTTGGAGATCATGTCTTATGTGGTTCAGTTTCTGTAAGTGATTAACAAAAGCACTACTACCTCCACACAGTGTTTTCACTCCATAATCAGTCTTGTGATCGTATTCAGACGCAAATAGGGAATCTTTTGGGAAAGGCCTAGCTGTCATTAGCTGTGTGACCTTAGCAGCAGTGTTATTTTGATCTAGCAAAAAATCTTCATGTCTTTGAATGTTTTGTTTTGCTTGGAAGAATCTGGCATAGGCTTCTGCATCAAAAGCAGAAAATTCAGATGATACATTAGTGCAATTTTTAAAATCCTGAAAGACTGAGCATTTACTCTGCTTGGTTTTACCATGATTTATCATATCATATCTTCCAAGTTCAGTGTCAAAGTTATATTTGTTTAATGGTGAAACCAATGAATCCCTCTTCTGAAAACAGTCTTTGGATGTTTCGGGCAATGCAGCCGACACTGTAAAGCCGTTCTTGGGAAGAGAGAACTCCTGAATGCTCATTTTGGGGTTTAGATTACAGCTGCCATGATTATCAGTATGACAGGAAGAGAGCCAATGTCCATCTTGTTCCAGATCATGGTATAAATCCTCTAACTGCTGTGTTTCTGTGCTGGGCATTGACTCAGTGCCATAGACATTCTGCTGCAATACTGCCAGATCCTCAGCTTGCGTAATATCGTGCAGTAGTTCCTCGTGATCAGACAGTCTATTCATATTCAAAGACCACACAGATTTCATAGTGGGAGAGCATATTCTATTAAAAAATAAATAAACAATGTAGACACCAGGTAAGAAGCTAGTTTTAAAATTATTCTTTATGCTTCCTTCTACAAAGCAAAACATAAAATAAATAGTAAATACTTAGTATATGATAGTACATGCAAACCGCAACAATTATCAAAGCACCTATTGTCAACATGCACAAATTTAGCATTATGGTGAAGGTAGAAACATACAGTGAAAAAAACCTAAGGCAAGCAACATTTGGCCACATGAGTTGAGTGGCCTGGGTCAATCCAGGAGTAATAGTGGCAAGATACTGCAGCCAGAAGATTATATGAGCAGGTGATGGCATGAGGAGATATGTGCAGCCAGCATTTGAAATGAAATACATTGTAAAGCTGGAAAAAGTTTGATTTCATTTATTTTATTTTCCAAGGTGTAATGTGAATTTTGACAGGCTATGACGATTTTCTATAGGCACTGTACACATATATTCAATCACACACACACTTGTAAGTCCGCCACATTCCCTTTTTCCCATCTGCATTAAGTTGCGATTTTAGAAGGGTGATGATTCTCTAACACAGCAGCTATAGCTTGATATCTTGGCAGGTTTGCGTGGTTAAATGCTGTGAGAATTATGTTATTGATATATAGAGATAGAGATAATTATCACTTCCAGTCTGGGAAATAAAGACGTAGAAGGGATGCTGTCTGCCATTAAATAATTTTCTTCTAAATCCAGAGGTGACACAGGTTGCTGGGTATAGGCTCTGAGTAGGAGCCTGGTCACCAAATAGTTTACTTTATTCTCTCCCAGCAACCAAGGCTCCTTCTCCTTTATAGCCAGCCCCAAGCCACAGGCAGTCAGTTAACACTTAATTTCCACCAAAGTCCAGGGTCCAACCCAATACAGTTCCAAATCAGACAAGACCCGGGACAGATCCTTTTCCACCGTGGCACCGATGCGGGTTATTAATAGATCGGCTCCGTTAATACTGCACATGGGTACAGGTGCCGGCCCTTGCAGATCACATCATCTCCGGAATGCAGCTCTCCCATGCTGTAAACGGGACCCGGGTCAGACGACCCAGGTTACCCGTTTACACTGAAGCTCCCACGGGTCCTTTCAGTGTAAAACCCTGTTAAGTACCCAGGAAGGATTCCCGGGTGACAGGATCCCAGATGGAGCAGATTCCCCCGACAAATAATCAAAGGTTGTTGCGCGTTCTTGTTCAATAAAGCAGGATTTTAAAGTCAGTGGAAAAGTGGTATACAGTAAGTTACCAAGCACAAGGCAGAAGCGAGAAAAAGAAGGAAGACCAGCACACACAGGTCCAAACACATGCACAGAAGATACGGACAGGGGAACTGGAAGAAGAGCAAACCCTGCCAGCCAGGTACATCAGGGTGGGCACCCTGTGTCCCCTATGGATTTCAAAGAAAAGAATTTAACCAAGGACATAAATCTCCTTTTCTTCCTCACACCATAAAGGATACAGGCTTTACACTGGGACGTCCCAGCGCTATTCTCTTCACTGAGAACCTGAAAGCTACATCTGAGGAAGCGAAGGTGTCAAAGGATTAGAACTTGATAGACGTATGGGCAGATGACCACATGGCTACTTTACAAAGCTGCTCCACAGATGCGCCACGTCGAGCTGCCCAAGAAGTTCAAACCGACCCGGTGAAATGACCTGTGACCACGTTCGATGCAGGAAGGTCCGCCACAGAATAAGTGTGGTGGACATTTAAACAGAGCCATCTGGCCCAAGTCTGCTTAGTAGCTGGCCAGCCCCATTGGTGAAAGTCATACAGGACAAAGAGAAACTCAGTTTTATAGAGATCCCTTGACTTGTCCAAATAAAGCCGGAAGGGCTCGAACGACATGCAAAGAGACCTCCTCCAGCAAATAAGCAGGGACCACGATCTCTTTGTTGATATGAAACCAAGTAATCACCTGGGGGGGAAGCCCAATCGTGTCCGAAGAGTGGCCTGGTCAGAGAGAAGGATCAGAAATGGAGAGCAACAAAATAACGCACTCATGTCCGACACGTCGGATGATGCTATGGCAAGCAGGAAGACAGTCTTACATGTAAGCCAACGAATGTCAACAGTGTGTAATGGCTCAGACGGTGACAACTGAAGAACTCAAAGAACAAAAGTCAAGTTCCAAGGAGCCACGGGAGGACTAAACGGGGAAACACATAAAGGACACCCTGTAGGGAAGTCCATACATCAGCGCAGTTTGTCTCTGGAAGAAGACAGAAAGGGCTGAAACCTGCACCTACAAGAAAGATAGATGGAGGCCAAAAACTAGACCTGCCTGTAATTTGTGATTGTGAGTGTCACCCTGGAATTGTTTATGTAGGCGACGGCTGTCGCAATGTCGGACTGTACCTGGACAGGACGATGTTGAAGGACTGGTAGAGCTAATGTACCTGGACCGGACGATGTTGGAGGAGTGGTAGAGCTAGGCAGAGAGCTCTGAAGACCGGTCAGAGTTCCAGAATGTTGATTGGTAGCTGGCTCTCCTGAGCTGACCACCAACCCTGAAATGTCTTTTGACAGGTGACTGCCCCCCATCCGTGAAGACTTGCATTGGTGGTGAGGAGGACCCAGTCCTGATTCCAAAAGGGGTGGGCCTTGTCCAAGTGGGACACCTGGAGCCACCACATGAGGGAGGATCAGACCTCCCAAGAGAGGATGATCGTTTGTATCTTTAGCTTCAGATGGGATCTATTCCTCCGGGCCAGAACTTCCATCTGAAGAAGCTGGGAGTGAAACGGAGCATCATGTCCCAAGGTAGAAACTAGAGAGCCCACAATATGCATGCAAGAGTGTTTTTTAACACTCGGCGGTGACTTCGAACAGACGAACATATGTCTGCAGGGAGGAACACATGCTGAACTCTGAAATCCAACAAAGCCCCCAAATGTAACATCACCTGCAAAGGAGTCAAAGAGGATTTCTTCCAATTGATGATCCATCCGTGGGACTGTAGAAGATCTATTGTGAAATGGATGTGTTCCCTGAGGATATACAGTGATACCCCTGTGCCGAAGATGCTCTGCCATGACTTTCATGAAGACATGGGGAGCCGTGGAAAGACCAGATAGCAATGCCTGAAATTGGACATGTTCCTCCCAAATCACAAACCTGAGGAAGTGTCGTTGACTCAACCCAGATGGAAACATGCATACTGCATGTCCAAAGAGGCCATGAAATTCCACGGCTCCAGAGCCAGTTTGATGGAAAGCAGAGACTCCATGTGGAACTTGGAGACCCACAAGTACCTGTTGAGTGCCATCAGGTTGAGGATTGGCTGGAAGGAACCGTTGGGCTTCGGCAACAAGAACAGGTTAGCACAAAAGCCCATGCCTCTCTGCGACAGGTGAGCAATTACCTTGGAGGCTAGTAGGAAGTGAATGGACTCTCGCAGTGCTGCGATCTACCAGACGGCCTGTGGAAAAAAATTGAGCAGATGGACAATCTCGAAAGATTAGAGCATTGCCTTGTGAGACTACACCTCGTACCCAGGCATCCGATGTGGTCGAAATCAAGGTCTAGGAGAAAAGCTGAAACGTTTCTCCCACAGTGGGGTCCCCCAGGTGAAGGCCCACCCTGTTATGTAGTGGATTTGTCAGCTGGCTTGGCGGCAGAGCATCTGGTAGACCACGGCTGTTTACCTTGGGACTTGGAGCCCTTGGAGCAGAAACTCTGGAACCAAGAAAATAAGATTTTACTCACCGGTAAATCTATTTCTCGTAGTCCGTAGTGGATGCTGGGAACTCCGTAAGGACCATGGGGAATAGCGGCTCCGCAGGAGACTGGGCACAACTAAAGAAAGCTTTAGGACTACCTGGTGTGCACTGGCTTCTCCCTCTATGACCCTCCTCCAGACCTCAGTTAGGATACTGTGCCCGGAAGAGCTGACACAATAAGGAAAGGATTTGGAATCCCGGGTAAGACTCATACCAGCCACACCAATCACACCGTATAACTCGTGATATTATACCCAGTTAACAGTATGAAATATAACTGAGCCTCACTAACAGATGGCTCATAACAATAACCCTTTAGTTAGGCAATAACTATATACAAGTATTGCAGACAATCCGCACTTGGGATGGGCGCCCAGCATCCACTACGGACTACGAGAAATAGATTTACCGGTGAGTAAAATCTTATTTTCTCTGACGTCATAGTGGATGCTGGGAACTCCGTAAGGACCATGGGGATTATACCAAAGCTCCCAAACGGGCGGGAGAGGTCGGATGACTCTGCAGCACCGAATGAGCAAACTCAAGGTCCTCCTCAGCCAGGGTATCAAACTTGTAGACTTTTGCAAAAATGTTTGAACCCGACCAAGTAACAGCTCGGCAAAGTTGTAAAGCCGAGACCCCTTGGGCAGCCGCCCAAGAAGAGCCCACTTTCCTCGTGGAATGGGCTTTTACAGATTTAGGGTGCGGCAGTCCAGCTGCAGAATGTGCAAGTTGAATCGTGCTACAGATCCAGCGAGCAATAGTCTGCTTAGAAGCAGGAGCACCCAGCTTGTTGGGTGCATACAGGATAAATAGCGAGTCAGTTTTCCTGACTCCAGCCGTCCTGGAAACATATATTTTCAGGGCCCTGACTACGTCCAGTAACTTGGGAGTCCTCCAAGTCCCACGTAGCCGCAGGCACCACAATAGGTTGGTTCACATGAAAAGCTGATACCACCTTAGGAAGGAATTGGGAACGAGTCCTCAATTCCGCCCTATCCATATGAAAATCAGATAAGGGCTTTTTCATGACAAAGCCGCCAATTCTGATACACGCCTGGCCGACGCCAAGGCCAACAGCATGACCACTTTCCATGTGAGGTATTTTAGCTCTACGGATTTAAGTGGCTCAACCCAATGTGACTTCAGGAAATCCAACACCACGTTGAGATCCCACGGTGCCACTGGAGGCACAAACGGGGGCTGAATATGCAGCACTCCCTTAACAAAAGTCTGAACTTCAGGCAGTGAAGCCAGTTCTTTTTGGAAGAAAATGTACAGAGCCGAAATCTGGACCTTAATGGAACCCAGTTTTAGGCCCAAAGTCACTCCTGACTGTAGGAAGTGCAGAAAACGACCCAGTTGAAATTCTTCCGTTGGGGCCTTCCTGGCCTCACACCAAGCAACATATTTTCGCCATATGCGGTGATAATATTTTGCGATCACATCTTTCCTAGCCTTAATCAGCGTAGGAATGACTTCCTCCGGAATGCCCTTTTCCTTCAGGATTCGGCGTTCAACCGCCATGCCGTCAAACGCAGCCGCGGTAAGTCTTGGAACAGACAGGGCCCCTGCTGCAGCAGGTCCTGTCTGAGCGGCAGAGGCCATGGGTCCTCTGAGATCATTTCTTGAAGTTCCGGGTACCAAGCTCTTCTTGGCCAATCCGGAACCACGAGTATAGTTCTTACTCCTCTCCTTCTTATTATTCTCAGTACCTTGGGTATGAGAGGCAGAGGAGGGAACACATACACCGACTGGTACACCCACGGTGTTACCAGAGCGTCCACAGCTATCGCCTGAGGGTCCCTTGACCTGGCGCAATATCTTTGTAGCTTTTTGTTGAGGCGGGACGCCATCATGTCCACCTGTGGCCTTTCCCAATGGTGTACAATCATTTTGAAGACTTCTGGATGAAGTCCCCACTCTCCCGTGTGGAGGTCGTGTCTGCTGAGAAAGTCTGCTTCCCAGTTGTCCACTCCGGGAATGAACACTGCTGACAGTGCTAACACATGATTTTCCGCCCATCGGAAAATCCTTGTGGCTTCTGCCATCGCCATCCCGCTTCTTGTGCCGCCCTGTTGGTTTACATGGGCGACCGCCGTGATGTTGACTGACTGGATCAGCACCGGCTGGTGTTGAAGCAGGGGTCTAGCCTGAATGGCCCTTAGTTCCAGAATATTTATGTGTAGGGAAGTCTCCTGACTCGACCATAGTCCTTGGAAGTTTCTTCCCTGTGTGACTGCCCCCCAGCCTCGAAGACTGGCATCCGTGGTCACCAGGACCCAGTCCTGTATGCCGAAACTGCGGACCTCTAGAAGATGAGCACTCTGCAGCCACCACAACAGCGACACCCTGGCCCTTGGAGACAGGGTTATCAGCCGAAGCATCTGGAGATGCGACCCGGACCACTTGTCCAACAGATCCCACTGGAAGATCCTTGCATGGTACCTGTCGAATGGAATTTCTTCGTAAGAAGCTACCATCTTTCCCAGGACTCGCGTGCATTGATGCACCGACACCTGTATTTGTTTTAGGAGGTCTCTGACTAGAGATGACAACTCCTTGGCCTTCTCCTCCGGGAGAAACACTTTTTCCTGTTCTGTGTCCAGAACCATACCCAGGAACAGTAGACGCGTCGTAGGAACCAGCTGCGACTTTGGAATATTCAGAATCTAGCCGTGCTGTTGTAGCACTTCCCGAGATAGTGCTACTCTGACCAACAACTGCTCCCTGGACCTCGCCTTTATAAGGAGATCGTCCAAGTACGGGATAATTATAACTCCCTTTTTTCGAAGGAGTATCATCATTTCGGCCATTACCTTGGTAAATACCCTCGGTGCCGGGGACAGACCAACGGCAACGTCTGGAATTGGTAATGACAGTCCTGTACCACAATTTTGAGGTACTCCTGGTGAGGAGGGTAAATGCAGGTAAGCATCCTTGATGTCCAGTGATACCATGTAATCCCCTTCGACCAGGCTTGGAATAACCGCCCTGAGCGATTCCATTTTGAACTTGAACCTTCGTATATAAGTGTTCAAGGATTTCAATTTTAGAATGGGTCTCACCGAACCGCCTGGTTTCGGTACCACAAACATTGTGGAATAGTAACCCCGGCCTTGTTGAAGGAGGGGTACCTTGATTATCACCTGCTGGAAGTACCGCTTGTGAATTGCCGCCAGTACTACCTCCCCTCGAGGGCAGCAGGCAAGGCTGATTTGAGGTAACGGCGAGGGGGAGTCGCCTCGAACTCCAGCATGTATCCCTGTGATACTACTTGCAGAACCCAGGGATCCACCTGTGAGCGAGCCCACTGGTCGCTGAAGTTCCCGAGACGCGCCCCCACCGCACCTGGCTCCACCTGTGAAGCCCCAGCGTCATGCGGTGGACTCAGAGGAAGCGGGGGAAGATTTTGATCCTGGGAACTGGCTGTCTGGTGCAGCTTTTTCCCTCTTCCCTTGTCTCTGTGCAGAAAGGAAGCGCCTTTGACCCGCTTGCTTTTCTGAAGCCGAAAGGACTGTACCTGATAATACGGTGCTTTCTTAGGCTGTGAGGAAACTTGAGGTAAAATTTTTCTTTCTTTCTTCCCAGCTGTTGCTGTGGATACGAGGTCCAGAGACCATCCCCCAAACAATTCCTCACCCTTATAAGGCAGAATCTTCATGTGCCTTCTAAAGCCAGCATCGCCTGTCCACTGCCGGGTCCCTAATACCCTCCTGGCAGAATGGACATTGCATTAATTCTGGATGCCAGCCGGCAAATATCCCTCTGTGCATCCCTCATATATAAGACGACGTCTTTAATATGCTCTATGGTTAGCAGGGTAATAGACCACGCTGCAGCAGCCCTATCCATGCTGAGGCAATTGCAGGTCTCAGTATAGTACCTGAGTGTGTATATACAGACTTCAGGATAGCCTCCTGCTTTTTATCAGCAGGCTCCTTCAAAGTGGCCGTATCCTAAGACGGCAGTGCCACCTTTTTTGACAAACGTGTGAGCGCCTTATCCACCCTAGGGGATATCTCCCAACGTGACCTATCCTCTGGCGGGAAAGGGTACGCCATCAGTAACTTTTTAGAAATTACCAGTTTCTTATCGGGGGAACCCACGCTTCTTCACACACTTCATTCACTCATCTGATGGGGGAACAGAACACTGGCTGCTTTTTCTCCCCAAACATAAAACCCCTTTTTTTGTGGTACTTGGGTTAATGTCAGAAACGTGTAACACATTTTTCATTGCCGAGATCATGCAACGGATGTTCCTAGTGGATTGTGTATATGTCTCAACCTCGTCGACACTGGAGTCAGACTCCGTGTCGACATCTGTGTCTGCCATCTGAGGTAGCGGGCGTTTTTGAGCCCCTGATGGCCTGAGACGCCTGGGCAGGCGCGGACTGAGAAGCCGGCTGTCCCACAGCTGTTACGTCATCCAGCCTTTTATGTAAGGAGTTGACACTATCGGTTAATACCTTCCACCTATCCATCCACTCAGGTGTCGGCCCCACAGGGGGCGACATCACATTTATCGGCATCTGCTCCGCCTCCACATAAGCCTTCTCATCAACCATGTCGACACAGCCGTACCGACACACCGCACACACACAGGGAATGCTCTGACTGAGGACAGGACCCCACAAAGTCCTTTGGGGAGACAGAGAGAGAGTATGCCAGCACACACCAGAGCGCTATATAATGCAGGGATTCACACTACCCACAGTGATTTTTCCCTTATAGCTGCTATAATACACAGATTTGCGCCTAAATTTAGTGCCCCCCCTCACTTTTTAACCCTTTGAGCCTGAAAACTACAGGGGAGAGCCTGGGGAGCTGTCTTCCAGCTGCACTGTGAAGAGAAAATGGCGCCAGTGTGCTGAGGGAGATAGCCCCGCCCCTTTTTCGGCTGACTTCTCCCGCTTTTTTATGGATCTCTGGCAGGGGTATTTTTCACATATATAGCCTCTAGGACTATATATTGTGATTTTTTATGCCAGCCAAGGTGTTAATATTGCTGCTCAGGGCGCGCCCCCCCCAGCGCCCTGCACCCATCAGTGACCGGAGTGTGAGGTGTGCATGAGGAGCAATGGCGCACAGCTGCAGTGCTGTGCGCTACCTTGTTGAAGACCGAAGTCTTCTGCCGCCGATTTTCAGGACCATCTTCTTGCTTCTGGCTCTGTAAGGGGGACGGCGGCGCGGCTCCGGGAACGGACGATCGAGGTCGGGCCCTGTGTTCGATCCCTCTGGAGCTAATGGTGTCCAGTAGCCTAAGAAGCCCAAGCTAGCTGCAAGCAGGTAGGTTCGCTTCTTCTCCCCTTAGTCCCTCGTAGCAGTGAGTCTGTTGCCAGCAGATCTCACTGAAAATAAAAAAAAATAAGAATTTACTCACCGGTAATTCTATTTCTCGTAGTCCGTAGTGGATGCTGGGGACTCCGTAAGGACCATGGGGAATAGACGGGCTCCGCAGGAGACTGGGCACTCTATAGAAAGATTTAGGACTATCTGGTGTGCACTGGCTCCTCCCTCTATGACCCTCCTCCAAGCCTCAGTTAGGAACTGTGCCCGGAAGAGCTGACACAATAAGGAAGGATTTTTGAATCCCGGGTAAGACTCATACCAGCCACACCAATCACACCATGTAACACGTGATAGGAACCCCGGTTAACAGTATGATAACAAAATGGAGCCTCTCAAGAGATGGCTCACAACAAAACCCGATATTTGTAACAATAACTATGTACAGGTATTGCAGACAATCCGCACTTGGGATGGGCGCCCAGCATCCACTACGGACTACGAGAAATAGAATTACCGGTGAGTAAATTCTTATTTTCTCTGACGTCCTAGTGGATGCTGGGGACTCCGTAAGGACCATGGGGATTATACCAAAGCTCCCAAAAGGGCGGGAGAGTGCGGATGACTCTGCAGCACCGAATGAGAGAATTCCAGATCCTTCTCAGCCAGGGTATCAAATCTGTAGAATTTTACAAACGTGTTTGCCCCCGACCAAGTAGCTGCTCGGCAAAGTTGTAAAGCCGAGACCCCTCGGGCAGCCGCCCAAGATGAGCCCACCTTCCGTGTGGAATGGGCTTTTACAGATTTAGGCTGCGGTAAGCCTACCGCAGAATGCGCCAGCTGAATAGTGCTACAAATCCAGCGCGCAATAGACTGCTTAGAAGCAGGAGCACCCAGCTTGGTGGGTGCATACAGGATAAACAGCGAGTCAGTCTTTCTGACTCCAGCCGTCCTGGAAATATAAATTTTTAGGGCCCTGACTACGTCCAGCAACTTGGACTCCTCCAAGTCCCTAGTAGCCGCAGGCACCACAATAGGTTGGTTCAAGTGAAAAGCTGAGACCACCTTTGGGAGAAACTGAAGACGAGTCCTCAATTCTGCCCTATCCATATGGAAAATCAGATAAGGGCTTTTACAAGACAAAGCCGCCAATTCTGAAACCCGCCTGGCCGACGCCAGGGCCAACAGCATAACCACTTTCCACGTGAGATATTTTAAATCCACAGTCTTAAGTGGTTCGAACCAATGTGATTTCAGGAATGCCAAAACCACATTGAGATCCCAAGGTTCCACTGGGGGCACAAAAGGAGGCTGAATATGCAGTACTCCTTTGACAAAAGTCTGAACTTCAGGCAGTGAAGCCAGTTCTTTTTGGAAGAAAATCAACAGAGCCGAAATCTGGACCTTTATGGACCCCAATTTGAGGCCCAACGTCACCCCTGCTTGCAGGAAGTGCAGGAATCGACCCAGTTGAAATTCCTCCGTCTGGGCCTTCATGGCCTCACACCAAGCAACATATTTTCGCCAAATGCGGTGATAATGTCTTGCGGTGACATCCTTCCTGGCTTTGATCAGGGTAGGGATGACTTCCTCCGGAATACCCTTTTCCTTCAGGATCCGGTGTTCAACCGCCATGCCGTCAAACGCAGCCGCGGTAAGTCTTGGAACAGACAGGGTCCCTGCTGCAGCAGGTCTTGTCTGAGCGGCAGAGGCCAAGGGTCCTCTGTAAGCATCTCTTGAAGTTCCGGGTACCAAGCTCTTCTTGGCCAATCCGGAACCACGAGTATGGTTTTCACTCCTCGCCTTCTTATTATTCTCAGTACCTTGGGTATGAGAGGTAGAGGAGGAAACACATAAACGGACTGGTACACCCATGGTGTCACTAGAGCGTCCACCGCTATCGCCTGAGGGTCTCTTGACCGGGCGCAATATCTTTTCAACTTCTTGTTGAGGCGGGACGCCATCATGTCTACCTGTGGTTTTTCCCACCGGTTGACCAGCATTTGAAAGACTTCTGGATGAAGTCCCCATTCTCCCGGGTGGAGGTCGTGCCTGCTGAGGAAGTCTGCTTCCCAGTTGTCCACTCCCGGAATGAACACTGCCGTCAGTGCTAACACATGATTCTCTGCCCATCTGAGAATCCTTGTGGCTTCTGCCATCGCCATCCTGCTTCTCGTGCCGCCCTGTCTGTTTACATGTGCGACCGCCGTGATGTTGTCTGACTGGATCAGTACCGGCTGGTTTTGAAGCAGGGGTCTTGCCTGGCTTAGGGCATTGTAAATGGCCCTTAGCTCCAGGATATTTATGTGAAGAGAAATCTCCTGATTTGACCACAGTCCTTGGAAATTTCTTCCCTTTGTGACTGCCCCCCAGCCCCGAAGGCTGGCATCCGTGGTCACCAGGACCCAGTCCAGTATTCCGAATCTGCGGCCCTCTAGTAGATGAGCCCTCTGCAGCCACCACAGCAGCGACACCCTGGTTCTGGCCGATAGGGTTATCCGCTGTTGCATCTGGAGATGGGACACGGACCATTTGTCCAACAGGTCCCACTGGAACGTCCTTGCGTGGAACCTTCCGAATGGAATTGCTTCGTACGAAGCTAACATTTTTCCCAGGACTCGTGTGCATTGATGTACCGACACTTTTCCTGGTTTTAGGATGTCTCTGACCAGAGATGACAATTCCTCTGCTTTTTCCAGTGGAAGAAACACTCTTTTCTGGTCTGTGTCCAGAATCATTCCCAGGAACAGAAGACGTGTCGTCGGGACCAGCTGTGACTTTGGAATGTTTAGAATCCAGCCGTGCTGTTGTAGCACTTCCTGAGAAAGTGCCACCCCCACTATCAACTGTTCTTTGGACCTCGCCTTTATCAGGAGATCGTCCAAGTACGGGATAATTAAAACTCCCTTCTTGCGAAGGAGTATCATCATTTCGGCCATTACCTTGGTAAAGACCCTCGGTGCCGTGGATAATCCAAACGGCAGCGTCTGGAACTGATAGTGACAGTCCTGTACCACAAATCTGAGGTACTCCTGGTGCGGAGGGTAAATGGGGACATGCAGGTACGCATCCTTGATGTCCAGGGATACCATGTAATCCCCCTCCTCCAGGCTCGCAATAACCGCCCTGAGCGATTCCATCTTGAACTTGAACCTTTTGATATAAGTGTTCAAGGCTTTTAAATTTAAGATGGGTCTCACCGAACCGTCCGGTTTCGGTACCACAAACATTGTGGAGTAGTAACCCTTTCCTTGCTGAAGGAGGGGTACCTTGACAATCACTTTCTGTGAATACAGTTTTTGAATAGCCACCAACACTGACTCCCTGGCAGAGGGAGTTGCCGGCAAGGCAGATTTTAGGAAACGGCGGGGGGGGGAGACGTCTCGAATTCCAGCCTGTACCCCTAAGATACTACTTGAAGGACCCAGGGATCCACTTGTGAGAGAGCCCACTGTGTGCTGAAAAACCTGAGACGTGCCCCCACCGTTCCCGATTCCGCCTGAGCAGCCCCAGCGTCATGCTGTGGACTTACCGGACGCAGGGGAGGACTTCTGCTCCTGGGAACTAGCTGTGTGCTGCAGCTTTTTCCCCCTTCCTCTGCCCCTCGGCAGAAAGGATGAGCCTCTAGCCCGCTTGGTTTTCTGGGGCCGAAAGGACTGTACCTGATAATACGGTGCTTTCTTTTGCTGTGGGGTAGCCTGTGGCAAAAAAGTCGATTTCCCAGCAGTAGCTGTGGAAACGAGGTCTGAAAGACCTTCCCCAAAAAGTTCCACCCCTTTATAGGGTAAAACTTCCATGTGCCGTTTGGAGTCGGCATTACCTGACCATTGCCTAGTCCATAACCCCCGTCTGGCGGCAATGGACATAGCGCTTATTTTTTATGCCAGCCGGCAAATATCCCTCTGTGCATCACGCATGTATAAGACCGCGTCTTTTATATGGTCAATCGTTAGCAAAATATTGTCCCTATCCATGGTATCAATGTTTTCCGACAGGGAGTCTGACCACGCAGCAGCAGCACTGCACATCCAAGCTGATGCAATAGCGGGTCTCAATATAATGCCAGTGTGTGTGTATATAGCTTTTAGGGTACTTTCCTGCTTTCTATCAGCAGGTTCTTTTAGGGCGGCCGTCTCCGGAGACGGTAGTGCCACCTTCTTTGATAAGCGTGTCAGCGCTTTATCTACCCTAGGGGGTGTTTCCCAGCGTGACCTATCCTCTGGCGGGAAAGGGTACGCAGCCATTAACCGTTTAGAAATGATCAATTTCTTATCTGGGGAAGTCCACGCTTCCTCACACACCTCATTTAATTCGTCAGATGCAGGAAAAACTACAGGTAGTTTTTTCTCACCAAACATAATACCCTTTTTTGTGGTACCTGGGTTATCATCAGAAATGTGTAATACATTTTTCATAGCCTCAATCATATAACGAGTGGATCTATTGGAGGGTGCACTCGTCTCATCATCGTCGACACTGGAGTCGGTATCCGTGTCGACATCTGTATCTGTCATCTGAGGTAGCGGGCGTTTTATAGCCCCTGATGACATTTGAGACGCTTGGACAGGCACAAGCTGAGTAGCCGGCTGTCCTATGTCGTCAAACCTTTTATGTAAGGAGCTGACACTGTCACGTAATTCCTTCCATAAGTCCATCCACACTGGTGTCGACCCCGCAGGGGGTGACATCACATTCACAGGCATTTGCTCCGCCTCCACATCATTATCCTCATCATACATGTCGACACAGCAGTACCGACACACAGCAGACACACAGGGAATGCTCTTACAGAGGACAGGACCCCACAAAGCCCTTTGGGGAGACAGAGGGAGAGTATGCCAGCACACACCAGGGCGCTATATAACACAGGGATATCACTATACAGAGTGTTTTCCCCTATAGCTGCCTATAATATATATATACTGCGCCTAAATTGTGCCCCCCCTCTCTTTTTTACCCTTTCTGTAGTGCAGGACTGCAGGGGAGAGCCAGGGAGCTTCCTTCCAGCGGAGCTGTGAGGGAAAAATGGCGCCAGTGTGCTAAGGGAGTTGGCTCCGCCCCTTTTTCGGCGGGCTTTCTCCCGCTATTTTATCGTTTCTGGCAGGGGTTAATATACACCTATATAGCCTCTGGGGCTATATATGGTGTTAGTTTTGCCAGCCAAGGTGTTACTATTGCTGCTCAGGGCGCCCCCCCCCCCCAGCGCCCTGCACCCATCAGTGACCGCAGTGTGTGGTGTGCATGAGGAGCAATGGCGCACAGCTGCAGTGCTGTGCGCTACCTTGGAGAAGACAGAAGTCTTCAGCCGCCGATTTTCCGGACCACCTTCTTGTTTCTGGCTCTGTAAGGGGGACGGCGGCGCGGCTCCGGGAACGGACGACGAGGTCGGGTCCTGTGTTTGATCCCTCTGGAGCTAATGGTGTCCAGTAGCCTAAGAAGCCCAAGCTACCACCACTTAGGTAGGTTCGCTTCTTCTCCCCTTAGTCCCTCGTTGCAGTGAGCCTGTTGCCAGCAGGTCTCACTGAAAATAAAAAACCTAAACTATGCTTTCTTCTAGGAGCTCAGGAGAGCCCCTAGTGTGCATCCAGCTCAGCCGGGCACAGAAATCTAACTGAGGCTTGGAGGAGGGTCATAGGGGGAGGAGCCAGTGCACACCAGATAGTCCTAAATCTTTCTATAGAGTGCCCAGTCTCCTGCGGAGCCCGTCTATTCCCCATGGTCCTTACGGAGTCCCCAGCATCCACTAGGACGTCAGAGAAACTAAAATTATACTTTCTTTTCTAGGAGCTCAGGAGAGCCCCTAGTGTGCATCCAGCTCAGCCGGGCACAAGATTCTAACTGAGGTCTGGAGGAGAGTCATAGAGGGAGGAGCCAGTGCACACCAGGTAGTCCTAAAGCTTTCTTTAGTTGTGCCCAGTCTCCTGCGGAGCCGCTATTCCCCATGGTCCTTACGGAGTTCCCAGCATCCACTAGGACGTCAGAGAAAAAGGAATGCAAAATGGCTTTTTCTTGAACACAATAGGAGCACAAATTAGACACCCGCGACCTATGTTGCTACTATGGCCATGATCTTGTCCAATTCTAAACCAAAGAGAATATCCCCTGAATAAGAAAAATTCTCAGGGGTCTTCTTAAAGTCTGTGTCAGCATGCCAGGAATGAAGCCAGAGGGCTCGACTAGCTGACATGGAGGAAGTTGGCACATTAGCAAACCAGTGTCTTTTGCTGCTTCATCAAGATAGGAGGCTGCCTACTTGATATGCTCCACTAGAGACAATAGCTCAATCCTGTGGGTACCATAACTGAGGCCATCTTCCAACCTCCAATGGCTTTAGCCACCCAAGCGAATGCTAGGGCTGAGTATGCGATAGCAAGAGCATGAGAATAAATCCCCTTGAAGAAAGTCTCAAGCTTTCTATACGCTGTATAGGGGCATGCTGTGTTAGGAATAGGTAGGGAGTGTTTTTAACTAGACGGGCAATGTAAGCATTGACAAGGGGCGGAGATTTCCATTTTGCCTGGTCTGCGGCAGTTAACAGATAAAAGAAAGTAATGCATTTGAGCCCATGGGGTGTAGTATGAGTGGCCGGCGGCCGGGATCCCAGGGGCCAGCATACCGACAGCTAGGTGAGCGCTAATGAGCCCCTTGCGGGCTCGCTATGCTCGCCACACTGCGGCGCCACGCAATTTATTCTCCCTCCAGGATCCCGGCCAGCAGCATACCGAAGATCACCCGAGCACATGCCTCTGCTAGAAGGTCCTCCAGTTGTGCAGAAAACGGGAACTCTGAAGAAACCCTCTTCTGATGATTGAACACCCAAGCACTAGCCTCAAGGGCCTGCTCAGTATCCTTGATTGGAAGGATAGATTTAACCGCATTAATCAGGGCAGCTACGTCTACTTGGTATAGGGAGCCCTCGGGACAGAGAAGGTCTCAACATCTGAAGTAACGGACACATTTTTCCTTGTGATCTGACGAAACAAATCATGATCAGACAGGGGTGTAGAAATGTCCCACCTGTGCTTGGAAGTGCAGTCTTTGTCTAGCGTCTGTTGTAAATTTGCGGACACCGGCGCCAAGCCCTGCACTGACTGCATGAAGGAATGTATTCATAGTGATTCTATGGCAGTCAGCTGCTAGGCCCCTGTAAAGATACAAACAGGGAAAGCGGGCCCAGGGTTGCAAGTTTATTAACAAACTGCACCATTACCTGTAAAAGTGAGGAAGCCCAAGCTGGTTCACGGCTGGAAGCTGTGCACGATGGGCACTTTGGGCTTAGCTGTGAAACACTGTACACAGTGACCATCATGGTCTGGAGCCTGAGGATAGAGTACAGTGGTACAAGTCCCGCATTTATGCAACACAGGAGCACCCACCTCCCTGGGTGCTTTGCTCTTGGGAGACAAGGAACAGAAATCTTAGGCAGTCCCCACACACAAAGCGTACAGTGGTGTGCAAATAAGGGATAGTGCAATGAACATGTACGCACCAGAATAAGTGGGGCACTGCAGAAGGTGGTATTAACACTGAAACCCACAACAATGAATACAAATAGCAATCTACACAGTAAAAATGACAGACAGAACAGTATTAAGTCAGGCAGAACCATAAATTGTCAGACAAAACAGAATCAGAGATAAAAAAAAAAAAGTACTCCTAAATAGTGAAGAACATGCACACAAAGATTAAATGAAGGTAATAAAGGGCAGTAATTGCTCAATAAACCAAACCACAATTGGTAGGAAGGAGCTATCTGTATAACCTGACCTCTAAGGGTGAGGTATACAGGGAGACCAGAAGTCTGGAGACTAGCTGAATCAAGCATAAAGTAAAATGGCTGTTCAGCATCTCTGTGAGGGAAGGGAGAGGAGGACTCAACAGATTGACTTGCCAGGCATGAATCCAGTCTGCTCTGGGTGGATCAGTTGAGTAATTACATGTCTGGGTCTAGTAGCCCATACTTTAGCTAGTATCTTAACATCTGTGGGTAGTAAAGAGATGGGGCTGTAGGAGTCAGCATGGTCTTTCCCTGGCTTTGGTATGGCAATTATTAGAGCCTCAGACATAGTGTGAGGAAGGTGATCACCTTCATATAGTCGGTTAAAGAAGTCAAGTAGGTGAGGCACAAAGAACAGAGTATGCTTTTTATATAATTCCAGGGTAACCCCAATCAAAGCCAGAAACCTTGCCTCCTGGAAATGATCAACTGGCCACACATATCTCTTCAGCAGTTAGTAGGGAGTCCAAAAAGTCCTCTGCTTCTGCTGACAGAGTGGGGCAGCAAGATAGGCACGTAGTTCCTGCAAGTTACAGGTTAACTGAGTGTTATATAATTGTAGATAAAAGCGAGCAAATCTCGCCACAATATCTGGAGTTTGTACACAAGCCGTACCATCTGCACCAGTAGTGTTTCTGCTAGGATTCGGGTATTTTGTCCTTTAAAAAAAATCAGGCAGGACAGGGTGTGGCGCCCTGCTAAAACAGCTTAGGGTGAACACTTCACCAGTGATCTCCACCACCATCGTCACTGAGGATCATTCAGCCCTGGCTAGGTTAGTGAGATAATTCCCCTGTGGCATAATGGGAGTGTGCATTAAAGTACAGTATACTGGGTTTTCTCAAGTAGATGGTCATTCCATTCCTTGTGAGCAGATAACCAAACCATTTTGTAAGGACTCTAGTCCATCAGCAAGGTATGCCACCTCTAAAGATCTACAAAAGGCTTCGAGTTCTACTTCCCAGCATCGGTAAAAATAGGATTTTAATACCTACCGGTAAATCCTTTTCTCTTAGTCCATAGAGGATGCTTCAAGATCCATGGGGTATAGACGGGATCCGCAGGAGACATGGGCACTTTAAGACTTTAAAAGGGTTGTGAACTGGCTCATCCCTCTATGCCCCTCCTCCAGACTCCAGTTATAGGAACTGTGCCTAGGGAGACGGACATTTTCGAGGAAAATGAGTTATTTCATTTTTAAACTAAGGTGAGATACATACCAGCTCATACCTCAAACACGCCGTACAACATGGCATTTAACAACAATGCATGCAACGGCATGACCAACATCAGCCACAGACTGACTGTACTTAACTCAACATGAGTGTAACCAAAACCAAACTGCAGATACAGCCCGCACTGGGACGGGCGCCCAGCATCCTCTACGGATTAAGAGAAAATAAGAATTTACTCACCGGTAATTCTATTTCTCATAGTCCGTAGTGGATGCTGGGGACTCCGTAAGGACCATGGGGATTAGCGGCTCCGCAGGAGACTGGGCACAACTATAAAGAAAGCTTTTAGACTACTGGTGTGCACTGGCTCCTCCCACTAAGACCCTGCTCCAGACCTCAGTTAGGATACTGTGCCCGGAAGAGCGGACACAATTTGGAAGGATTTTGAATCCCGGGTAAGACTCATACCAGCCACACCAATCACACCGTATAACTCGTGATACAATACCCAGTTAACAGCATGATAACAACTGATAGCTCAACAATAACCCTTTAGTTAAGCAATAACTATATACAAGTATTGCAGACAATCCGCACTTGGGATGGGCGCCCAGCATCCACTACGGACTATGAGAAATAGAATTACCGGTGAGTAAATTCTTATTTTCTCTAACGTCCTAAGTGGATGCTGGGGACTCCGTAAGGACCATGGGGATTATACCAAAGCTCCCAAACGGGCGGGAGAGTGCGGATGACTCTGCAGCACCGAATGAGAGAACTCAAGGTCCTCCTCAGCCAGGTTATCAAATTTGTAGAATTTTGCAAACGTGTTTGCCCCTGACCAAGTAGCAGCTCGGCAAAGTTGAAGAGCCGAGACCCCTCGGGCAGCCGCCCAAGAAGAGCCCACTTTCCTCGTGGAATGGGCTTTCACTGATTTAGGATGCGGCAGTCCAGCCGCAGAATGTGCAAGCTGAATCGTACTACAGATCAAGCGAGCAATAGTCTGCTTAGAAGCAGGTGCACCCAACTTGTTGGGCGCATACAGGATAAAGAGCGAGTCAGTCTTCCTGACTCCAGCTGTCCTGGAAACATAAATTTTTAGGGCCCTGACTACATCCAACAACTTGGAAGCCTCCAAGTCATTTGTAGCCGCAGGCACCACGATAGGTTGGTTCAGATGAAAAGCTGATACCACTTTGGGGAGAAACTGGGGATGAGTCCTCAATTCTGCCCTATCCATATGGAAAATCAGATAAGGGCTTTTACATGACAAAGCCGCCAATTCTGAAACACGCCTGGCCGAAGCCAAGGCCAACAACATGACCACTTTCCACGTGAGATATTTCAAATCCACGGTTTTCAGTGGCTCAAACCAATGTGACTTTAGGAAATCCAACACCACGTTGAGATTCCAAGGTGCCACTGGAGGCACAAAAGGGGGCTGAATATGCAGCACTCCCTTAACAAAAGTCTGAACTTCAGGTAGTGAAGCCAATTCTCTCTGGAAGAAAATCGATAGAGCCGAAATCTGGACCTTAATGGAACCCAATTTAAGGCCCATAGTCACCCCTGACTGTAGGAAGTGCAGGAACCGGCCCAGCTGAAATTCTTCCGTTGGGGCCTTCCTGGCCTCACACCACGCAACATATTTTCGCCATATGCGGTGATAATGGTTCGCGGTTACTTCTTTCCTAGCTTTTATCAGCGTAGGAATGACTTCCTCCGGAATGCCCTTTTCCTTCAGGATCCGGTGTTCAACCGCCATGCCGTCAAACGCAGCCGCGGTAAGTCTTGGAACAGACAGGGCCCCTGCTGCAGCAGGTCCTGTCTGAGCGGTAGAGGCCATGGGTCCTCTGACATCATTTCTTGAAGTTCCGGATACCACGCTCTTCTTGGCCAATCCGGAACAATGAGTATAGTTCTTACTCCTCTTCTCCTTATTATCCTCAGTACCTTTGGTATGAGAGGAAGAGGAGGGAACACATAAACCGATCGGTACACCCACGGTGTTACCAGAGCGTCCACAGCTATCGCCTGCGGGTCTCTTGACCTGGCGCAATATTTTTCTAGCTTTTTGTTTAGGCGGGACGCCATCATGTCCACCTGTGGTTTTTCCCACTGGTTTACAATCATTTGAAAGACTTCTGGATGAAGTCCCCACTCTCCCGGGTGGAGGTCGTGCCTGCTGAGGAAGTCTGCTTCCCAGTTGTCCACTCCCGGAATGAACACTGCTGACAGTGCTAACACGTGATTTTCCGCCCATCTGAGAATCCTTGTGGCTTCTGCCATCGCCGTCCTGCTTCTCGTGCCGCCCTGACGATTTACATGGGCGACCGCCGTGATGTTGTCTGACTGGATCAGTATCGGCTGGTTTTGAAGCAGGGGTTTTGCCTGACTTAGGGCATTGTAAATGGCCCTTAGTTCCAGAATATTTATGTGCAGGGAAGTCTCCTGACTTGACCATAGTCCTTGGAAGTTTCTTCCCTGTGTGACTGCTCCCCAGCCTCGAAGGCTGGCATCCGTGGTCACCAGGACCAAGTCCTGTATGCCGAATCTGCGGCCCTCTTGAAGATGAGCACTCTGCAGCAACCACAGCAGAGACACCCTTGTCCTTGGAGACAGGGTTATCAGACGATGCATCTGAAGATGCGATCCGGACCACTTGTCTAACAGGTCCCACTGAAAGGTTCTTGCATGAAACCTGCCGAATGGAATCGCTTCGTAGGAAGCTACCATTTTTCCCAGGATCCGCGTGCAGTGATGCACCGACACCTGTTTTGGTTTAAGGAGGCCTCTGACTAGAGATGACAGCTCCTTGGCCTTCTCCTCCGGGAGAAACACTTTTCTCTGTTCTGTGTCCAGAACCATCCCTAGGAACAGCAGGCGTGTCGTAGGGACCAGCTGTGACTTTGGAATGTTTAGAATCCAGCCGTGCTGTTGTAGCACTTCCCGAGATAGTGCTACCCCTACCAACAACTGTTCTCTGGACCTCGCCTTTATCAGGAGATCGTCCAAGTACGGGATAATTAAAACTCCCTTCCTTCGAAGGAGTATCATAATTTCCGCCATTACCTTGGTAAAGACCCTCGGAGCCGTGGAGAGACCGAACGGCAACGTCTGGAATTGGTAATGACAATCTTGTACCACAAACCTGAGGTACTCCTGGTGAGGATGGTAAATGGGGACATGTAGGTAAGCATCCTTGATGTCCAGCGATACCATGTAATCTCACTCGTCCAGGCTTGCAATAACCGCCCTGAGCGATTCCATCTTGAACTTGAATTTTTTTATATATGTGTTCAAGGATTTCAAATTTAAAATGGGTCTCACCGAACCGTCCGGTTTCGGTACCACAAACATTGTGGAATAGTAACCCCTTCCTTGTTGAAGTAGGGGCACCTTTACTATCACTTGTTGTGAATACAGCTTTTGAATTGCCTGTAACACTGCCTCCCTGCCTGAGGGAGTGGTTGGCAAGGCAGATTTGAGGAAACGGCGGGGGGGAGACGTCTCGAATTCCAGTTTGTACCCCTGAGATACTATTTGAAGGATCCAGGGATCCACCCGTGAGCGAGCCCACTGATTGCTGAAATTTTTGAGACGGGCCCCCACCGTACCTGGCTCCGCCTGTGGAGCCCCAGCGTCATGCTGTGGACTTAGAGGAAGCGGGGGAGGACTTTTGCTCCTGGGAACTGGCTGTATGCTGCAGCTTTTTCCCTCTGCCTCTGGGCAGAAAAGACGCGCCTTTAACCCGCTTGACCCTATTGGGCCGAAAGGACTGTACCTGATAATACGGTGCTTTCTTTGGTTGTGAGGGAACATGGGGTAAAAATGTAGACTTCCCAGCTGTTGCTGTGGAAACAAGGTCCGAGAGACCATCCCCGAACAATTCCTCACCCGTATAAGGCAGAACTTCCATGTGTCGTTTGGAATCTGCATCACCTGTCCACTGCCAAGTCCCTAACCCTCTCCTGGCAGAAATGGACATTGCACTAATTTTGGATGCCAGCCGGCAAATATCCCTCTGTGCATCCCTCATGTATAAAAGTGCGTCTTTTATATGCTCTACGTTTAGCAAAATAGTGTCCCTGTCTAGGGTATCTATATTTTCTGACAGGGAATCTGACCACGCAGCAGCAGCGCTGCACATCCAGGCTGAAGCTATAGCCGGTCTCAGTATCATACCTGTGTGTGTATATATAGATTTCAGGATAGCCTCCTGCTTTCTATCAGCAGATTCCTTCAGGGCGGCCGTATCCGGAGACGGTAGTGCCACCTTCTCTGACAAGCGTGTGAGCGCTTTATCCACCCTAGGGGATGTTTCCCAGCGTGACCTATCCTCTGGCGGGAAAGGGTACGCCATTAGTAACCTCTTAGAAATTACCATCTTTTTATCAGGGGAAGCCCACGCTTCTTCACACACTTCATTTAACTCTTCAGATGGAGGAAAAGCTACTGGTAGTTTTTTCTCTCCAAACATTATACCCTTTTTTGTGGTACCGGGTGTTATGATTCCAGCACTCTGGTCTGAGGAGATCTTTTGCGAGGACCGGAGCACTGGAATGAAATGCTGGGGAAGGGAGCGGGAATGGAAAATAGCCCCTGGCGCCCTAACTCCGTTGTCTCACCCGTGCTGTCGGAAATCCCCTGCGAGACTATGGTTGCTTGAGCCCATGGCAGCCGCGTTTGAAGGGCGGATTATGTCTGCCCAACTCCGATGCCCCCCCAGGTCTTAATGAGAGACAAAGGGAAATCCGAGACAGGGTGATAACAAGGGGCCCTCTGACTAAACAACCAGGCCAGGGGCTACAAGCTAACTTAAAACTAGAATATGTGCGGAAACACCGCCAGGGAAAAGGACAACCAAAATATCCACTTGTCCACTTCTCCTACCCAGCACCGCCGAGTTCCAGAGAGGACTTGTGGAAGCGGAACCCTCCGCAAATGCTCCAAAAACAGAATATATAAAGATAAAGCGGCTGAGCCGCAACACACGGCAGAGCCGCAACTCACGGAACACCACTCGATATACAAAGGTGATCAGTCAGGACAACTGGGGACCAAACGACTTCCTGGGATGAGATGACAACTCCCGAATACAGGACTTCTGAGGACAGGAATGACCGGATACAGCAGGACTGGAACAGACTCTCAGCAAACCAAAGCAGCATGCAGGAAGCTATTACCGGCGTCTGTGAGAAGTACTGGGAAGGTATTTAACAGGGAGTCCTCCAATCAGCTGCTTAGAGCCTGATTGGGAATAAATGCCGTGCAGCTGCCTTGCTGCACGGCCAGAGGACAAGTGTGTGTGCTTGTTAATTAGGCCCTGCAACGGGGAACGCGGTCCGCCCGTGGCGTCCCCGTTGCTAGGGTCCGTGCGGCTCAGCGCGCCTGGCGTCTAGCGTTGCTAGGGAGCCGGCGGCTGAACGCGCACGGCGTCCCTAGTTGCTAGGCGCCGGGCCGCGCGGACATGCGGACCCCGGCGCCTAACAGTACCCCCCCCCCTTGAGGAGGGGTCAAGGAACCCCTAAAGCCAGGCTTCTGAGGAAATTCCCGAAAAAAAAAATGCCCTCTTGAGCCTAGGGGCATGAAGATCCTTATCTAGGACCCAAGACCTTTCCTCCGGACCATAGCCTTTCCAGTGAACTAAAAAATGAAGCCGACCCCGGGACAATTTGGAATCAAGAACTTTCTCTACCAAGAACTCCTGTTGTCCCTGTACATCCACTGGAGATCTACCCTGAGAGATCCTCCGAGGAAATCTACTGGAAGAAACGTATTGTTTCAACAGGGAACAATGAAACGTATTTCCAATCTTGAGAGATCTTGGTAAACGTAGCCGAAAGGCAACTGGGTTGACTCTTTTAATAATAAGAAATGGTCCAATAAATTTGGGTCCCAGTCTAGCCGAGGATTGCCGAAGCCTGATGTTGCGAGTTGACAACCACACCTTGTCTCCCACCTTAAAAGTGCAAGGACGTCGGAGCCTGTCAGAAAATTTATTTTCTCGAAAGGCCGCTTTTCTGAGGGCAAGGTGCACTTTTTTCCAAATTGCTCGGAGATGGGAGGTCAATGCCAGCGAGGAGACTGGAGAATGATGAAAAAAAGAATTAGCTCTGGGGTGAAAACCAAAAACTGAAAAGAATGGAGACTCTTTAGTGGAGGAATGACAGGAATTATTGTAAGCAAATTCAGCCAAAGGAAGAAACTCGGACCAATCATTCTGGAGTTTGGCTGAATACAAGCGCAGATATTGTTTTAATGACTGGTTAACTCGTTCGGTTTGCCCGTTGGATTGTGGGTGATAACCGGATGTTAATGACAGTTTCATCTTTAATGAAGCACAAAAACATCTCCAGAATTGTGCGATGAATTGTGGACCCCGATCAGAAACAATATCAGTGGGTAACCCATGAAGCCTAAACACATGGCGGAGGAACAAAATTGCCAACCCTTGAGCAGAAGGCAATCGGGGAAGAGCAATAAAATGAGCCATTTTACTAAAACGGTCCACTACCACCCATATGACTCGGAATCCGGCTGAAAGGGGAAGGTCAACCACAAAATCCATGGAAATATGAGACCATGGCCTGAGAGGGACACTTAAGGGCATAAGTTGCCCGATAGGCAAGGAACGGGGAACCTTATGCTGTGCACAAACCTGACATGAAAAAACAAGTTCCCTAACGTCTTTAGACATACTAGGCCACCATACTGAGCGAGAGACTAACTCCAATGTCTTAGTGATTCCCGGATGCCCTGAAACCTTGTTGTCATGGAATTCAGTTAAAACAGTAGCTCTCAAAAATTCAGGAACGTAAAGACGACCAGCAGGAGTAAATCTAGGAGCTTGGTGTTGAAGCTGGTTTAACTGGGTAAATAAATCCTGTGTGAGGCCTGCCCGGATGACCGAAGATGGAAGTATTGGGGTAACAACAGGATTGTTATTGTGAACCGGAAGAATACTACGTGACAGGGCATCAGCTTTAGTATTCTTGGAACCAGGCCTTAAAGTGATTATAAATTTGAAACGAGTAAAAAATAATGCCCAACGTGCCTGCCGGGCATTAAGCCGTTTAGCTGATTCAATGTATTGCAGGTTCTTATGGTCAGTAAATACCGAAATAGTATGCTTTGCTCCTTCCAGCCAATGCCTCCACTCCTCAAAAGCCCACTTTACCGCCAGTAACTCCCAATTACCAACGTCATAATTGGATTCAGCGGAGGAGAACTTCCTGGACATAAAGGCACAAGGATGTAAGTCCAAAGACACCGGATCCTTTTGAGAAAGGACAGCCCCCACTCCAACCTCTGAGGCATCAACCTCCACAACAAAGGGCAATTCCGGATTAGGATGTCTGAGGACTGGAGCTGAGACAATGGCTTGTTTCAGAGCCCGGAAGGACAACTCAGCTTCATGCGACCAGTTGGTAGGATCCGCTCCTTTCTTTGTCAGAGCCACAATGGGAGCAACCAGGTCAGAAAAAGAATGAATGAACCTCCTATAATAATTTGCAAACCCTAAAAAGCGCTGAATTGCTTTTAAATTGGTGGGCTGCGCCCAATTAAGGATGGCCTGAAGCTTCTTAGGTTCCATGGAAAATCCCTGAGGGGAAATTATGTACCCTAAAAAAGATACTTTCGTGACGTGAAATTCACACTTCTCCAGCTTGGCATATAAATGATTCTCACGTAACTTTTGAAGAACCAGACGCACCTGGGTGATATGTTGTTCCATCGATTCAGAAAAAATCAAGATGTCGTCTAAATAAACGACCACGAATTTCCCTAGGAAGTCACGGAGCACATCGTTAATGAGGTCTTGAAAAACTGCTGGAGCATTAGACAGGCCGAACGGCATCACCAGGTATTCGTAGTGACCCGACTGAGTACTGAAAGCCGTCTTCCACTCATCTCCAGATTTAATTCGGATGAGGTTGTAAGCTCCTCTCAGGTCAATTTTAGAAAAAATCACAGCAGAACGTAACTGATCAAAGAGTACAGAAATCAACGGCAAAGGATAGGTGTTTTTGACTGAGATTTTATTCAAGGCTCTAAAATCTATGCATGGTCTAAGCGAGCCATCCTTTTTCTCCACAAAGAAAAAACCAGCACTTAAAGGGGATTTTGATGGTCTAATAAAACCTTTCTGTAAGCTCTCCTGAACATAGTCATTCATAGCCGAAGTTTCTGGCCCGGACAATGCATATAATCTCCCCTTTGGCAATGCGGCACCAGGGATTAGCTCAATAGCACAATCATAAGGCCGATGGGGAGGCAGAATGTCCGCATTGCCTTTGGAGAATACATCGGCAAACTCCTGGTATGCCACAGGAATGAGTTCTGGAATGATAGCTGCTACTCTAACTGGAAACGAAATACATTCCTTAGCACAAAAAGTACCCCATTGTGAAATCTCCCCGGACCGCCAATCAATGGTGGGATTATGAAAGGCCAGCCAAGGGTGACCCAGAACAACTGGAACTGCTGGGCAATGTGTTAGATAGAACTCGATCTTTTCGGAATGTAAAGCTCCTACTGTAAGTACTAAGGGAGGTGTACGGTGAGTAATAACCCCGTTGGAAAGCGGACTCCCATCTAAGCCATGCATGGTGACACACCTACCCAATGGTAACTGAGGAATGCCTAAGGCCTTAGCCCAAGTTAAATCCATAAAGTTTCCTGCAGCTCCACTGTCAACAAAAGCCGACACCAAAGAACTGAGGCTGCCAAAGGAAACCTTAACTGGGACTAAAAGAGAGTTATTCGAGGAGATAAGCTGCAGACCTAGGTGAACCCCCTCACAATTCACCTGGTCAAAGCGTTTCCCGACTTGTTCGGACAGTTACGAGCAAAATATCCCTTACCACCACAGTACAAACAAAGACCGGAATTTTGCCTTCTGGCCCTTTCCTCAGGAGACAGCCGGGAGAGACCCATCTGCATGGGCTCCTCTACGTCTTCTGGAATGGAATAAACACAAGGACTTGACCTTACAGGTGTTCCTCTTTCAGCCCTCTGCTCTCTGAGACGACGATCAATCTTAATAGAAAGCTCCATGAGTTTATCGAGAGTCTCAGGAGCGGGGTACTGAAGGAGACTGTCTTTAATAGACTCTGATAAGCCGAGGCGAAACTGACTGCGCAGGGCTGGGTCATTCCAGCCACAGTCGTTCGACCAACGGCGAAACTCAGTACAATAAACCTCTGCAGGATTTCTTCCTTGTTTGAGAGCGCGCAGCTGACTTTCAGCGGACGCCTCTCTATCTGGGTCATCATACAAAAGCCCTAAAGACTTAAAGAAAGCGTCTACTGACAACAACGCAGGATCCTCTTCCCTTAAACCGAACGCCAAGGTCTGAGGATCCCCCTGGAGTAAAGAAATAATAATCCCAACCCGCTGAGATTCAGAACCAGAGAAAGTAGGTCTTAAACGGAAATAAAGTTTACAGGATTCTTTAAAACTAAAAAATTATTTTCTATCGCCAGAAAAACGGTCAGGCAAATGCATCTTTGGTTCAGGGACTACCTTTGGGGAGGCTCGCAAAAGATCTTCCTGCGACCTCACCCGAAGAGAAAGATCCTGAACCATCTGAGTAAGTTCTTGAATCTGATTGACTAAGAGCTGGCCAGGGTTTGGCCCTAAACCTGTCGGATTCATGAGGCCAAAAAATTTTAACAAAAACTGAATGAGAGGAAAAAATTAAAGCCCTGTTTAATTTAAATTTTTTGGTATGGCCGGTAATGTTATGATTCCAGCACTCTGGTCTGAGGAGATCTTTTGCGAGGACCGGAGCACTGGAACGAAATGCTGGGGAAGGGAGCGGGAATGGAAAATAGCCCCTGGCGCCCTAACTCCGTTGTCTCACCCGTGCTGTCGGAAATCCCCTGCGAGACTATAGTTGCTTGAGCCCATGGCAGCCGCGTTTGAAGGGCGGATTATGTCTGCCCAACTCCGATGCCCCCCCAGGTCTTAATGAGAGACAAAGGGAAATCCGAGACAGGGTGATAACAAGGGGCCCTCTGACTAAACAACCAGGCCAGGGGCTACAAGCTAACTTAAAACTAGAATATGTGCGGAATCACCGCCAGGGAAAAGGACAACCAAAATATCCACTTGTCCACTTCTCCTACCCAGCACCGCCGAGTTCCAGAGAGGACTTGTGGAAGCGGAACCCTCCGCAAATGCTCCAAAAACAGAATATATAAAGATAAAGCGGCTGAGCCGCAACACACGGCACAGCCGCAACTCACGGAACACCACTCGATATACAAAGGTGATCAGTCAGGACAACTGGGGACCAAACGACTTCCTGGGATGAGATGACAACTCCCGAATACAGGACTTCTGAGGACAGGAATGACCGGATACAGCAGGACTGGAACAGACTCTCAGCAAACCAAAGCAGCATGCAGGAAGCTATTACCGGCGTCTGTGAGAAGTACTGGGAAGGTATTTAACAGGGAGTCCTCCAATCAGCTGCTTAGAGCCTGATTGGGAATAAATGCCGTGCAGCTGCCTTGCTGCACGGCCAGAGGACAAGTGTGTGTGCTTGTTAATTAGGCCCTGCAACGGGGAATGCGGTCCGCCCGTGGCGTCCCCGTTGCTAGGGTCCGTGCGGCTCAGCGCGCCCGGCGTCTAGCGTTGCTAGGGAGCCGGCGGCTGAACGCGCACGGCGTCCCTAGTTGCTAGGCGCCGGGCCGCGCGGACATGCGGACCCCGGCGCCTAACACCGGGGGTAACATCAGAAATGTGCAACACATTTTTCATTGCCTCAATCATGTAACGTGTGGCCCTACTGGAAGTTACATTAGTCTCTTCGTCGTCGACACTGGAGTCAGTATCCGTGTCGACATCTGTGTCAACCATCTGAGGTAGCGGGCGTTTTAGAGCCCCTGATGGTTTTTGAGACGCCTGGGCAGGCACAGGCTGAGAAGCCGGCTGTCCCACATTAGGTATGTCGTCAAACCTTTTATGTAAGGAGTCGACACTATCACGTAATTCCTTCCACAGCACCATCCACTCAGGTGTCGACCCAGCAGGGGGTGACATCACATTTACAGGCATCTGCTCTGCCTCCACATAAGCCTCCTCATCAAACATGTCGACACAGCCGTACCGACACACCGCAAACACACAGGGAATGCTCTGACAGAGGACAGGACCCCACAAAGCCCTTTGGGGAGACAGAGAGAGAGTATGCCAGCACACACCAGAGCGCTATATAACACTGGGATCCCACTATCAATGAGTGTTTTCCCTATAGCTGCTTTTTTATATATATTACATATATATATATATCTATACTGCGCCTAAATTTAGTGCCCTCCCTCTCTTTTTTACCCTTCTGTAGTATTTTCAGACTGCAGGGGAGAGCCAGGGAGCTTCCTTCCAGCGGAACTGTGAGGGAAAAATGGCGCCAGTGTGCTGAGGGAGAAGCCCCGCCCCCTTTTCGGTGGACTTTCTCCCGCTTTTTCTGTGATACTGGCAGGGGTAATTTTACATCTATATAGCCTCTGGGACTATATATGATGTATATTTTGCCAGCCAAGGTGTTATTTATTGCCCTCAGGGCGCCCCCCCCCAGCGCCCTGCACCCATCAGTGACCGAAGTGTGAGGTGTACATGAGGAGCAATGGCGCACAGCTGCAGTGCTGTGCGCTACCTTGGTGAAGACCGAAGTCTTCTGCCGCCGATTTTCCGGACCTTCTTCGTGCTTCTGGCTCTGTAAGGGGGACAGCGGCACGGCTCCGAGAACGAACACCAAGGTCGGGTCCTGCGGTCGATCCCTCTGGAGCTAATGGTGTCCAGTAGCCTAAGAAGCCCAAACTACCACCTGTTAGGTAGGTTCGCTTCTTCTCCCCTTAGTCCCTCGCTGCAGTGAGTCTGTTGCCAGCAGATCTCACTGAAAATAAAAAACCTAAATATACTTTCTTTCTAGGTGCTCAGGAAAGCCCCTAGTGTGCATCCAGCTCAGCCGGGCACAAGAATCTAACTGAGGTCTGGAGGAGGGTCTTAGTGGGAGGAGCCAGTGCACACCAGTAGTCTAAAAGCTTTCTTTATAGTTGTGCCCAGTCTCCTGCGGAGCCGCTAATCCCCATGGTCCTTACGGAGTCCCCAGCATCCACTTAGGACGTTAGAGAAAAGGATTTACCGGTAGGTATTAAAATCCTATTTTCTCATACGTCTTAGAGGATGCTGGGGATGCTTCAAGAACCATGCGGTTTATACCAAAGCTCTAGAACGGGCAGGAGAGTGCGGATGACTCTGCAGCAACGACTGACCAAACAAGAGGTCCTCCTCAGCCAGGGTATCAAACATGTAAAAATTCGCAAAGGTGTTTGATCCCGACCAAGTAGCAACTCGGCAAAGCTGTAATGCCGAGACCCCTCGGGCAGCCGCCCAGGATGAGCCCACCTTTCTGGTAGAATGGGCTTTTACCGATTTTGGTAACGGCAATCCTGCCGTAGAATGAGCCTGCTGAATCGTATTACAGATCCAGCGTGCAATAGTCTGCTTGGAAGCAGGAGCCCCAATCTTGTTGGGAGCCCACAGGACAAACAGAGCCTCTGTTTTCCTAATCTGCGCCGTTCTGGCGACATAGATTTTCAAAGCTCTGACCACATCGAGAGACTTCGATTCAGCCAAGGCGTCAGTAGCCACTGGCACCACAATAGGTTGGTTTACGTGAAACGAGGAAACCACTTTTGGCAGAAATTGCTGACGAGTACTCAACTCCGCTCTATCAGCATGGAAGATTAAATAGGGGCTTTTGTGAGACAAAGCCGCCAACTCAGAAACCCGCCTTGCGGATGCCAAGGCCAACAACATGACTACTTTCCAAGTAACGAATTTTAACTCAACCTTACGTAAAGGATCAAACCAAGGAGATTGCAGGAACTGCAATACCACATTAAGATCCCACGGTGCCACAGGAGATCTGAACTTTAACGAAGGTCTGAACTTCTGGAAGAGAGGCCAATTCTTTCTGAAAGAAAATTGATAAGGCCGAAATTTGTACTTTAATAGAGCCTAACTTTAGGCCCGCATCCACACCTGCTTGCAAAAAATGGAGCAAACGCCCAGCTGAAATTCTTCCGTAGGAGCCTTCTTGGATTCACACCAAGACACATAGTTTCTCCAAATACGGTGGTAGTGCTTTGCCGTTACTTCCTTTCTAGCCTGAAGAAGTGTGAGAATGACTTCACTGGGAATACCCTTTCTGGCTAGGATTTGGCGTTCAACCGCCATGCCGTCAAACGCAGCCGCGGTAAGTCTTGATACACGCACGGACCTTGTTGTAACAGGTCCTCCCGTAGAGGAAGAGGCCAGGTATATTCTATGAGCAACTCCTGAAGATCTGGATACCAGGCCCTCTTTGGCCAGTCTGGAACAATGAGTATCGCCTGAACCATTGTTCTTCTTATAATCTTTATCACCTTTGGAATGAGTGGAAGTGGAGGGAACACATGGACCGACGGAAACACCCACGGTGTCACTAGGGCGTCCACCGCTACCGCTTTAGGGTCCCTCGACCTGGAACAATATCTCTGAAGTTTCTTGTTGAGGCGGGACGCCATCATGTCTATTTGAGGAATTCCCCAACGACTTGTCACTTCTGCAAAGACCTCTTGATGAAGACCCCACTCTCCTGCATGGAGATCGTGTCTGCTGAGAAAGTCTGCTTCCCAGTTGTCCACTCCTGGAATGAAGACTACTGACAGAGCGCTTGCATGTCTCTCCGCCCAGCGCAGAACTTTCGTGGCCTCGGCCATTGCCGCTCTGCTCTTTGTTCCACCCTGGCGGTTTATGTACGCCACTGCTGTAATGTTGTCTGACTGAATCAAGACGGGCAGACCGCGCAGAAGATGTTCCGCTTGCAGAATGCCGTTGTAGATGGCCCTTAATTCCAGAATGTTTATGTGCAGACAAGCTTCCTGGCATGACCATTTTCCCTGAAAGTTTCTCCCCTGTGTGACTGCTCCCCAGCCTCGGAGACTTGCATCTGTGGTCACCAGGATCCAATCCTCAATCCCGAACCTGCGTCCCTCCAGAAGGTGAGAACTGTGCAGCCACCACAGAAGGGAGATCCTGGTCCTGGAAGATAGGATTATTTTCCGGTGCATGTCCAGGTGAGACCCAGACCACTTGTCCAACAGGTCCTACTGAAATACCCTGGCATGGAACCTGCCATACGGAATGGCCTCATAGGCCGCCACCATCTTCCCTAGCAACCGAGTGCATTGAAGAACTGACACTTTTGCTGGTTTCAGAATCTGTTTTACCATGTAATGTATTTCCAGAGCCTTTTCCACTGGAAGAAAAACTCTGTAATTCTGTATCCAAAATCATACCCAGAAACAACAGCCGTGTCATCGGAACCAACTGTGATTTTGGCAAGTTTAGGAGCCAACCATGTTGTTGCAGAATCGTCAGTAAAGAGCGCAACATTCTTCAGCAATTGCTCCTTGGATCTCGCCTTTATGAGGAGATCATCCAAGTACGGGATAATCGTAATTCCCTGCTTGCGCAGAACCATCATTTCCGCCATAACCTTGGTGAAAATCCGTGGTGCCGTGGACAGACCAAACGGCAACGTCTGAAATTGGTAATGACAATCCTGAACAGCAAACCTCAGGTATGCATGATGTGGAGGATATATTGTAAGTAAGCATCCTTTATGCCGACCGAAACCATAAAATCCCCCTCCTCCAGACTGGAGATCACTGCTCGGAGAGATTCCATTTTGAATTTGAACTTTTTCAGAAAGAAATTGAGGGATTTTAGGTTCAGAATCGGTCTGACTGAGCCAACCGGCTTCGGGACCACAAACAGACTCGAATAACAACCCTCCTCCCGTTGTGACGGGGGTACCGTGACAATGACTTGATTTTGACACAGCTTTAGTATTGCAGCGCATACCACCTCTCTTTCTAGATGAGAAGCTGGCATGGCCGATTTGAAAAATCGGTGAGGGGGCATGTCTTGAAACTCTAATTTGTACCCTTGGGTTACTATTTCTAATATCCAAGGATCAAGGTCCGAGTGTATCCAGACCTGACTGAAGAGTTTGAGACGTGCCCCCACCGGTGTGGACTCCCGCAGAGAAGCCCCAGCGTCATGCAGTGGATTTGGTAGAAGCCGGAGAGGACTTTTGCTCTTGGGAACTTGCCACAGCCTGTGACCTCTTTCCCCGTCCTATTCTTCTCGCAGCAAGAAAGGAGGACCCTCGTCCTTTTTTTAATTTATTGGGCCGAAAGGACTGCATCTGATATAGTGGGGCGTTTTCTTCTGTTGTGCAGGAACATAAGGTAAAAATGACGACTTACCCGCGGTAGCCATAGATACCAGGTCAGTGAGGCAGTCACCAAACAAGACACTGCCATTAAACGGTAAAGACTCCATCGCCTTCTTAGAGTCGGCATCAGCATTCCATTGATGAATCCACAATGCTATCCTAGCTGAGACTGCCATGGCATTGGCCCTTGATCCCAAAAGGCCAATATCCCTTACAGCTTCTTTTAAATATGCTGCAGCGTCCCTGATATCACCCAGAGTCAACAGCACGTTATCCCTGTCTAGGGAATCTATCTCAGATGACAAGTTATCCGCCCACTTTTCAATAGCGCTACTCACCCATGCCGAAGCAACGGCATGCCTGAGTAGCGCACCCGTAGTGACATAAATGGATTTTAGTGTATTTTCCTGCTTACGATCCGCAGGATCCTTTAGGGCTGCCGTGTCAGTAGACGGAAGCGCCACCTTTTTGGATAGACACGATAGAGCTTTATCCACTGTGGGGGTTGACTCACACTTTTCCCTGTCCCCAAAGGGAAACGGATATGCCACTGGAATTCTTTTGGGAACCTGTGTACTTCTTGTCAGGATTTCCCAAGCATTTTCAAAGAGAGCGTTCAGTTCATGAGAGGGAGGAAAAGTTACCGCAGGTTTCTTTCCTTTATACATACAGAGCCTAGTATCAGGAACAGCAGGGTCCTCTGTTATATGCAACACTTCTTTTATCGCCACAATCATGCACTTAATGCTCTTAGCATGTTTAGGATTTAACCTGGCATCACTATAGTCGACACTGGAATCAGAGTCCGTGTCGGTATCAGTTAACTGGGCAAATGCACGTTTCTGTGACCCTGAAGGGGTCTGAGCTTGTGACAATGCATCTTCCATGGATTTCCTCCATGTCTGGCTTTTAGACTCAGATTTATCTAATCTCTTTGTCAACCGAGCCACATTAGCATTCAAAACACACAACATATTTACCCAATCAGCCGTCGGCGTGCCGACACTGTCACTCCCCCAGCCTTTTCTGTTCCCACTCCAGCCTCCTCCTGAGAAGAGCACTCAGCCTCAGACATGTCGACACACACGTACCGACACCCTGAACCCCACTGGGGCTATAGGAGACAGACTCACAACAAAGCCTGTTAGACAAACACAGAGGGAGTTCTGCCAGCTCACAACCCAGCGCCTGACTCGGTTCTGAAGCGATTAAAATACTGCCCAGACCTGCTAGCGCTTTTACATTACAATAATTAGCACCAAACTCGTGCCCCCCCCCCCCCAGTCCTGCACCCTTTTACTTGTACAGTAATGTGGGAGGCCAGGCTCAGCGTCTCTGCAGCTTCTGTGAACAGAAAATGGCGCTGGTCAGAGCTGTGAGGGCTAAACCACGCCCCCGTCATGGGGCGCTTCAGTCCCGCTTATTTTCATATTTTTTATACTGGCGGGGGTCTGTAATCAGTGCCCAGCATGTTATACACTTTTGCCAGTGGCTAAATTGAGGATTAATGCTGCCCAGGGCGCCCCCCCTGCGCCCTGCAGTGCCGTTCTGAATGTGGGAGCATGGCGCGCAGCGCAGTACCTCAAAAGCCGTCTTCTGCCGTCACTGAAGTCTTCTGATCTTCTAATATTCACCCGGCTTCTATCTTCTGGCTCTGCAAGGGGGGTGACGGCGCGGCTCCGGGAACGAGCAGCTAGGCGTACCAAGTGATCGGACCCTCTGGAGCTAATGGTGTCCAGTAGCCTAAGCAGCAGGGCCTTTGAACTCAGAAGTAGGTCTGCTTCTCTCCCCTCAGTCCCACGATGCAGGGAGCCTGTTGCCAGCAGGTCTCCCTGAAAATAATAAATCTAACAAAGTCTTTTTTGTGAGAAACTCTGGAGAGCTCCTCAGTGTGCTTCCAGTCTCACAAGGCACAAAATCTAACTGGAGTCTGGAGGAGGGGCATAGAGGAAGGAGCCAGTTCACACCCCTTTTAAAGTCTTAAAGTGCCCATCTCTCCTGCGGATCCCAACTATACCCCATGGTTCTTGAAGCATCCCCAGCATCCTCTAGGACGTATGAGAAAGGACTTAAAATCAGCTACGTTCGTAATCAGAGTTAGGGGCACCGCCACTTGGGGAGCAGGGGGTTCGACACTGCAGGGGGGTAAAAGTCCCCAATGTGCAGCGGAGGGGGACGAGAAAGCAGTGGGCGTGTGCGGCCTTGACGCAATCGCTCCCCCCGCACATTACGCAAGGGGATAGAGGACTGACTGACTTCTGCATCTCTCCCCAGCTCAGCACACAGCAGCATGTGCTGTGCTGGGGAGAGAGGCTGCTGCTGAAGCCAGTCCTCTCTCTACCTGGCACACAAAACTTCTGCAACGGGGGGCGGTGGTAGCGGGACCCTGGCCCCTCCAAAAGGCCCGGGTAAAGAGTACCGCCCCCCTTCCTCTCTAGCACCACTGCTCAGAGTACTAGTGCTCATTCTAGCACCCTGCACCTTTCAAAACCCGTGCAGTTCTTCTTTCCTGACTGGGTTGTCACTCTCTGCTCCGGTGCTCTCAGCATACTTTGGTCTGTATCTCAGCGCCGAGATATGTACCCCTTGGAAAGGTTTTGAAAGCAACCCATAGCACCTGTAGTGGACCCGAGTCCCGGTTTGTAACAAAGTATTCATCAAATGCAGTCTCAAGTTCCGAGCCCGCACCCATACGTGTCAGCCAAGAAATAAAGATAGATCAAGAGGGGAAAAAAAAGGATCAGGGAATTGAAAAACATGAAAATTGCTTGTGACTAACACAATAAAGTTATCCATCATGAGTACATACCCCTGACTAAAATAAGGCTGTGTTTTTTCAGTTTCATCAAGAATATTAGATACTAGCCCATAGAGATCAGCCTCACTTCCGTATTCGTTCTTCTCAGCTTGTATCCTGAGAAGTGTGAAAAAATTTACAGTATTAGTGTAACAATTTGGCATATTCTTTGAAATTTAAAAACATAACACTGAACTATTAACATATGAAAAATAAGGGATGTAGTCACAATGTATACGATGACCAGGTCGTCATTCATAATGTTAACAGGGGGAGGAAGGGGGTTAGCATTAGACACTGTAGGGTGTATTAGAAGAAGGAATAAAGATAATGGAGAAATACTCACCTGAACGGCGGAGGTCTGACCTGAAAGTGACGGTCACATGACCGTTAGGACTCGGAAAACACCACTGTGGGTGCTGCAACCATTGGGCAGGAATAATAAACTGACATTCCAACATCAGCATTTCATAACCGTCTACATAATGAATGGTCAATGTCGCCATTATGACTGTTGACGTATACCCAACTGGAGGTAAAATAATACATTCACTCACCTATTATTTCCTAATACATTAAGGGAGGTATCCTGTTACCGTGGATAATTACCTAGCCCAATTATTCCCGATCTGGCACCTGCCTTTTACTCCATGATCACTGCCACGAAAACACACAGGTCTGCACTTTTTGGATGGAAAAAAATAAGATTTTAATTACCTACCAGTAAATCCTTTTCTCGTAGTCCGTAGAGGATGCTGGGGTCCACATTGGTACCATGCGGTATAGATGGGTCCACTAGGAGCCATTGGCACTTTAAGTTTGAGAGTGTGGGCTGGCTCCTCCCTCTATGCCTCTCCTACCAGACCCAGTCTAGAAACTGTGCCCGAGGAGACTGACAACTTCGAAAGAAGGATTTTACACAGATAGTGGCAAGATTCACACCACCTCATACAAACAAGGCAAACCAAGCTAACTAGCTTGAAAAAAAACAGCTGAATAACATTACTGAACCTAGTAATAACGCAGTACTTAACTAAGGAGGTAATTCCAAGTTGATCGCAGCAGGAAATTTTTTTAGCAGTTAGGCAAAACCATGGGGGTCATTCCGAGTTGTTCGCTCGTTATTTTTTTGTCGCAACGGAGCGATTAGTCGCTAATGCGCATGCGCAATGTCCGCAGTGCGTTTGCGCCAAGTAAATTTGCTATGCAGTTAGGTATTTTACTCACGGCATTACGAGGTTTTTTCTTCGTTCTGGTGATCGTAATGTGATTGACAGGAAGTGGGTGTTTCTGGGCGGAAACTGGCCGTTTTATGGGTGTGTGCGAAAAAACGCTACCGTTTCTGGGAAAAACGCGGGAGTGGCTGGAGAAACGGAGGAGTGTCTGGCCGAACGCTGGGTGTGTTTGTGACGTCAAACCAGGAACGAAACTGACTGAACTGATCGCAGTTGCCGAGTAAGTGTGGAGCTACTCAGAAACTGCTAAGGAGTGTCTGTTCGCAATTTTGCTAATCTTTCGTTCGCAATTTTACTATGCTAAGATTCACTCCCAGTAGGCGGCGGCTTAGCGTGTGCAAAGCTGCTAAAAGCAGCTTGCGAGCGAACAACTCGGCAGATATAACATGTGCAGAGAGAGATAGATTTGGGTGAGGTGAGTTCAATCTGCAATCTAAATTGCAGTGTAAAAATAAAGCAGCCAGTATTTACCCTGAACAGAAACAAAATAACCCACCCAAACCCAACTCTCTCTCTGCATATGTTATATCTGCCCCCCCCTCCCCCCCTGCAGTGCACATAGGCCCTCATTCCGAGTTGATCGGTCGGTATTTTTCATCGCATCGCAATGAAAATCCGCTTAGTACGCATGCGCAATATTCGCACTGCGACTGCGCCAAGTAATTTAACAATGAAGATAGTATTTTTACTCACGGCTTTTTCATCGCTCCGGCGATCGTAATGTGATTGACAGGAAATGGGTGTTACTGGGCGGAAACACGGCGTTTTAGGGGCGTGTGGATGAAAACGCTACCGTTTCCGGAAAAAACGCAGGAGTGGCTGGAGAAACGGAGGAGTGTCTGGGCGAACGCTGGGTGTGTTTGTGACGTCAAACCAGGAACGACAAGCACTGAACTGATCGCACAGGCAGAGTAAGTCTGAAGCTACTCTGAAACTGCTAAGTAGTTTGTAATCGCAATATTGCGAATACATCGGTCGCAATTTTAAGAAGCTAAGATACACTCCCAGTAGGCGTAGGCTTAGCGTGTGTAACTCTGCTAAATTCGCCTTGCGACCGATCAACTCGGAATGAGGGCCATGGTTTTGCCCAACTGCTAAAAAAATTCCTACTGCGATCAACTTGGAATTACCCCCTAAGAACAAAGCAGTACTGAACCAAGTAACCACTGCAGGATAACTAAGCACTGGGCCGGCGCCCAGCATCCTCAACGGACTACAAGAAAAGGATTTATCGGTAGGTAATTAAAATCCTATTTTCTCTTACGTCCTAGAGGATGCTGGGGTCCACATTAGTACCATGGGGATGTACCAAAGCTCCAAGAACGGGAAGAAGAGCGCGGAGGCTCCTGCAGAACTGATTGAACAAACTTAAGGTCCTCAGAGGCCAAAGTATCGAACTTGTAGAATTTAGCAGACCAAGTAGCCGCTCGGCAAAGCTGTAAAGCCAAGACACCCCGGGCAGCCGCCCAGGAAGACCCCACCTTACGAGTAGAGTGGGCCTTAACAGACTTTGGACACTGCAATCCTGCCGTAGAATACGCATGCTGGATAGTGAACTTAATCCAGCTAGAGATAGTCTGCTTAGAAGCAGGATACCCAAGTTTCTTGGGATCATACAGGACAAACAAAGAGTCCGATTTTCTGTGACGAGCAGTCCTCTTCACATAGATTTCAAGCGCCCTTACAACGTCCAAGGACTTTGATGGAATTGAGGAGCCAGTAGCAACTGGCACCACAATAGGTTGGTTAATATGAAAAGCGGACACAACCTTTGGAAGGAACTGCTGACGTGTCCAGAGCTCACTGACTTCAACCTCCTGTAGAGGCTCAAACCAGTCCGATTGGAGAAAATGCAACACCACGTTGAGATCCCAGGGCGCCGTAGGTGGCACAAAAAGAAGTTGGATGTGCAGAACCCCTTTCAAAAAAGTCTGAACCTCAGGGAGGACAGCCAACTGTATTTGGAAGAAAATGGATAGGGCCGAAATCTGGACCTTTATGGATCCTAACCTCAGGCCCATATCCACACCTGCCTGCAGGAGGAGGAGAAAACGTCCCAGTTGAAACTCCACCGTAGGAAACTTTTTTGGATTCACACCAAAAACGAGTTTTATGGTAAGAACTTACCTTTGTTAAAACTCTTTCTGCGAGGTACACTGGGCTCCACAAGGATAGACATAGGGGTGTAGAGTAGGATCTTGATCCGAAACACCAACAGGCACAAAAGCTTTGACCTTCTTCCCAAGATGCATATCGCCGCCTGCTATATCACCCCGCCTCCGTGCACAGGAGCTCAGTTTTGTTAACCAGCCCAATGCAGTAGCAAGTAAAAGAGACGACAACTGCCAGTTGCCACAAACACCACACTCTCCCGACAGGAGAAGTGTCAGCGGCTAATGCCATACCAACCCAAAGAAGCTAAGCGCGTCAGGGTGGGTGCCTTGCGGAGCCCAGTGTACCTCGCAGAAAGAGTTTTAACAAAGGTAAGTTCTTACCATAAAACTAATTTTCTGCTGCAGGGTACACTGGGCTCTACAAGGATAGACATAGGGGATGACCTAAAGCAGTTCCTTATGGGAGGGGACGCACTGTAGCGGGCACAAGAACCCTGCGTCCAAAGGAAGCATCCTGGGAAGCGGCAGTATCGAAGGCATAGAACCTTATGAACGTGTTCACAGAGGACCACGTAGTCGCCTTGCACAATTGTTCAAGGGTCGCATCACGTTGGGCAGCTCAAGAAGTTCCAACAGACAGAGTAGAATGGGCCTTAATGTGATCAGCAGCAGAGAGACCAGCCTTCACATAAGCATGTGCAATCACCATTCTAATCCATCTGGCCAGAGTTTGCTTGTGAGCAGGCCAGCCCCGTTTGAGAAACCCAAACACAACAAAAAGAGAATCAGATTTCCTAATAGGAGCAGTTCTCTTCACATAGATACGGAGAGCCCGTACCACATCCAAAGACCGCTCTTTGCAAGACAGCTCAGGAGAAACAAGTGCCGGAACTACAATCTCCTGATTAAGGTGGAACGAAGAGACCACCTTAGGTAGATAGCCGGGACGAGTCCTAACAACAGCCCGGTCACGGTGAAATATCAGATATGGGGAATTACAGGACAAGGCACCCAAATCCGACACTCTTTTAGCTGAAGCAATAGCCAGCAGAAACACCACCTTAAGGGAAAGCCACTTAAGGTCAGCTGAACCAAGAGGTTCAAACGGAGACTCTTGTAACGCCCCCAAAACCACCGACTAGTCCCAAGGAGCCACAGGCGGGACATAGGGAGGTTGGATACGCAACACGCCCTGAGTAAAGGTATGCACATCAGGTAAGGTCGCAATTTTTCTCTGAAACCACACCGACAAGGCAGATATTTGAACCTCGAGGGAGGCCAGACGCAGGCCTAAGTCCAGGCCCTGCTGAAGAAAAGCCAACAACTTGGCTATACTAAACTTGGAAGCATCATAATCGTTAGATGCGCACCAAACAAAGTAAGAATACCAGACCCTATAGTAAATCCGAGCAGAAGCCGGTTTCCGGGCCCGCAACATAGTTTGAATGACCGCCTCAGAATACCCTTTAGCCCTTAAGACGGAAGCTTCAAGAGCCACGCCGTCAAAGACAGCCAGGCTAGGTCCTGGTAGACACAGGGGCCCTGAACGAGGAGGTGTGGGCGTGGAAGTAAAATTGGACGCTCTGAGGATAGGCCTTGCAGGTCTGAGAACCAGTGCCGTCTGGGCCACGCTGGAGCTATGAGAAGCAGAATTCCTTTTTCTTGCTTGAACTTCCGAATTACCCTGGGCAGGAGTGACACCGGAGGGAACACGTACGGCAGCCGAAACCTCCACGGTACCGCCAGTGCATCCACGAATGCTGCTTGAGGATCCCTTGTCCTTTCTCCGAAGACCGGAACCTTGTGATTGTGTCGAGACGCCATCAGATCTACGTCTGGAAGGCCACACCTTTCCACTAGGAGTTGAAACACTTCTGGATGAAGGCCCCACTCGCCGGCATACACGTCCTGACGACTGAGAAAGTGCGCTTCCCAATTAAGGACTCCCGGAATGAATATTGCCGATATGGCCGGTAGATGGCGTTCTGCCCACTGTAGAATCAGTGAGACTTCCTTCATTGCTAGGCGGCTTCGAGTGCCGCCTTGATGATTTATGTAAGCCACTGTGGTGGCGTTGTCCGACTGTACTTGAACAGGACGGTTCTGAATTAAATGCTGGGCTAGGTTCAAGGCATTGAAGACCGCCCGCAACTCCAGAATATTGATCGAGAGCAGGGACTCCTCCTTGGTCCACCGCCCCTGAAGGGAGTGTTGCTCCAGCACCGCGCCCCAACCTCTTAGACTGGCATCTGTCGTCAACAGGACCCAGTTGGATATCCAGAACGGACGGCCCCTGCACAGTTGCTGGTCCCGGAGCCACCAGAGCAGAGACAGACGGACCTCCGGAGTCAATGAGATCATTTGAGACCTGATCCGGTGAGGCAGGCCGTCCCATTTGGCTAGAATCAGGCTCTGGAGAGGGCGAGAGCGAAATTGAGCGTACTCCACCATGTCGAATGCTGACACTATGAGGCCCAGCACCTGCATCGCCGAATGTATCGACACTTGCGGACGAGATGGGAAGCAACGAATCCTGTCCTGAAGCTTCAGGACTTTCTCATGAGACAGGAACAACCGCTGGTTGTGAGTGTCCAATAGTGCTCCCAGATGCACCATGCTCTGAGCAGGGATCAGGGATGACTTCTTCCAGTTGATGAGCCACCCGTGGGCTTGCAGAAGCCGGACCGTCACATCTAGATGACGCAGGAGAAATTCTGGGGAATTTGCCAGGATTAACAAGTCGTCCAAATACGGCAGTATCCTGACCCCTTGACGGAGGAGTACCACCGTCATCACTGCCATGACTTGTAAAGACTCGCGGAACCGTTGTTAAACCAAAAGGTAACGCCCGAAACTGGTAATGGCAGTTGCCAATCGCAAATCTCAGGTATTGCTGATGAGACACTGCTATAGGAATATGCAGGTAAGCATCCTGTATATCCAGGGAGACCATGAAAGTCCCCAGGTTCCAAGGCCAGAACTATAGAGCGAAGGGTTTCCATACGGAACTTGGAAAACTTCACAAACCTGTTCAATGCCTTGAGGTTGAGAATGGGCCGGGAGGACCCATTCGGTTTCGGGACTAGAAACAGCGGAGAATAGTACCCCCGGCCCCTCTGCGCAAGAGGCACCCGTACTACGACTCCTGTATCCAGGAGGGTCTGTACCACCGAATGTAGAGTGTTTGCCTTTGTCTTGTCCAACAGGACATCTGTCTGGCAAAATCGATGAAGGGGTCGGTTTTTGAAGGCTATGGCGTAACCTCGAGTGACGACATCCCATACCCAGGCATCTGAAGTGGTCTTCAACCATTCCTGGGTATACCCTAGAAGCCGGCCCCCCACCCTGGGATCCCCCAGAGGGAGGCCCGCCCCGTCATGCGGCAGGCTTATCTGTCTTGAAAGCTGGCTGACGGGCCGCCCAGGCTCTTTTGGGCTTAGGCTCACCAGGTTTGGAAGTGCGGGCCTGCTTGTTGTACGCCTGACCTTTTGCTTTACCTGAAGGACGAAAGGGGCGAAAGGAAGTACCTTTAGCCTTCGACACAGAAGGAGCAGTACTTGGCAGACAGGCAGTTTTGGCAGTAGCCAAGTCAGCCACAATCTTATTTAAATCCTCCCCAAACAGAATATCTCCCTTAAAAGGGAGTACCTCCAGGGTTTTTCTAGAGTCCAGATCCACAGACCAGGATCTCAGCCACAATATCCGGCGAGCCAGGACTGACGTAGTAGAGGCCTTGGCTGCCAGGATACCGGCATCAGAAGCCGCCTTTTTAATACAACGAGAAGCTGTGACAATATAAGACAAGCATTGTCTAGCATGGTCAGAGGAGATTTCAGCATCTAACTCCAAGGCCCATGCTTCAATGGCCTCTGCAGCCCAAGCAGCTGCAATAGTGGGCCTTTGTGTAGCACCCGTGAGGGTGTAAATCGCTTTCAGACAACCCTCCACACGTTTATCTGTAGGCTCTTTTAGAGACTTGATGGTGGTGACCGGTAGAGCTGAGGAAACCACCATCCTAGCCACATGTGAGTCCACTGGAGGAGGCGTTTCCCAATTCTTAGACAGCTCCGGCGCGAGAGGATAGCGAGCCAGCATCTTCTTTTGAGGCACAAACTTCGTACCCGGGTTTTCCCAGGGTTCCTGACGTATATCAATTAGGTGGTCAGAGTGAGGTAAAACTTGTTTAATCACCTTCTGACGCTTAAACCTATCTGGTTTCTTAGGAGGAACGGTGTTATGAGCCACGGCTGTGGCTCATTCCTGTTTTGCATTTTATGTTAATACTTCTGTTTATGTTCCCCGTGGGTGTCATGGGGTGTTCGGAGCTCACCCTTAAGGAAAGGGTACTGTTATGAACCACAGGTAGTGGTTCATTCCTATTTTATGTTTATAGTTGTCTTGCAGGCCAGGATTTCCCGTTGCTCTGGTTTAAGAAGATTCTTGTTTGCTGCCAGTGGTGAGTCTGTGTAATTGCAGCTTGTTCCCATGTGTTCAGCCTCACCTGTCTGTTGATTGCACCTCTCAGTTGTGCAGCAGGGCAGCTGCACGACATAATTAATTAAGACTCTCTGTTATATTCTGGCTCAGTGCAATTCACAGACGCTGGTGATATTTCCTGGGTTCCAGAGTTCTTGAGTTCTGAGCTTGTCCCTGCCAGTTCCTGAGCTCCTGTCTAGCAGTGTCTGTCTAGCTGCTTTGAGTGTCGGTTCCTGTTTCGATTCCTGTGTCGGTTCCCGTGTCCTGCCGTGAAGTGTTCCTGTCCAGAAGACCTGTGGCTTTGTCTGTGCCTGGTCGAGTATCTAGCTTCTTGGTGTCCACCGGTCTGTCGTTTGGGATTCTGCCAGTCCTCCGGTTCTGAGAGTCTGTGTCGGCTACATTGGGGGTTCCTGTCTGTTTGCCAGCATTTGTACCAGTTCCGTGAGTAGCGGCTTTGCCGCGTCCGTCGGCCTAGGCCGCAGTATTCTTTTGTTATATTTAGTTACTGGTGTTTTGCAGAGGGTTCTGCTTATGCTGTCACCGCCGGTACACAAAAGTATTGTGTCGGCGTGTGGACAGCATTTCCTTTGTTGTTCTTTTCCTTTGGCGGCGTGCCGCACATATATTTAGTTTTAGGGTAGTTAGTAGCCCCTAGCTTTCTGTTGTTTTAGTCAGAGGTCCCCTTGTTATTATCCTGTCTCGGTTCACGCCTTGTCTCACGCTAAGACCTGGGGGCATCGGAGTTGGGCAGACATAATCCGCCCTTCAAACGCGGCTACCGTGGGCCCAAGAAACCATAGTCACTCAGGCGTGAACTGACCACACTGGTAAAACAACGGAGGTAGGGTGCTAGGGGCTATTTCCACACCACACCTTATTTCAGCGTCACGTTCTGGTGCTCAGGACTCAATACGCAACATCTCCCTTGTTCTGAGCACCAGGAACCTAACAAACCGATGGCTCGGGATCATCCGTAAACTGTAAAATCAACTTAATAGCCTCCAAAAGATCAGGAACATCCACATGTGAACCACCCTCCCCATCAGCCGTATACGGCGGGTTAGCTGCAGGGACCGCAAACGGTTGCACCGGCATTGGGGATCCCATAGGGGGTGTTAGTTTATGAACTAGCGTATGCAGAAGCGTGGAAAAAGTGGCCCACGGCGAGTCATTATTTGCCACCGTTGCCACCGTACTACTGGGGGGCAAGGAGCCCCCAGAACCAGAGCCCAAAGCTGCTATATTCTCCTCATAGGTATCTGCGGCTTCAGCAACACCGGCAGTGTGTTCAGCCCCAGAACCGTTACCCTCAGAAGCAGACATGATATAACTTGAAGTATCAGGTAACACAGTACAATTTGTCGGCAGCACAATATCCCTAGCCCAAACCCCTGTGCAGTGTAGTCAGCACCAGCAGAGATAAAGGAGAGATGTGGTGACTAAATCACAGAGAAAAATACGTAATACTGTATATCTTTGTGAAAATCCTACATTAGATAAAACCTGACGTACCAAGCCCCCTCAGGTTATAGAATATAGGGATAGCAGGTTGAGTGAAAGACACGAAATGGACACCACTCAGCTATCAAATGCACACACAAATAGTCACAGTCTGTACAATGCAGAGGTTATTACTAACAATAATACTGCACTGGACTAGCTTACACAGCTATATAACAATAGATATAACAGTACACAGTAAGAACTGGATGTATATCACAGGGTAATTGTACTAGGAAACCCTGACTAAATGCACTCTTTCTTAACTAACACTGACTAAAAAAGGCAGGTAGAATACTTTAGTGTATTGTAAAGTCACAGCACTGACAACCAGGCGGCTTTACATAGGAGGATTTGCCCAAGCATTCCCAGGAACAGTGAGCTGAGGGATAATGGCGCCGCAGACACTGCCAGGGAGTGAGGGAGAGACAGATATGCAGCTCCAGGGCGGGAACATTTGCGGGAAATGGCACCCTGGGGCTGGGGCTACAGGTCTAAGCCTTATCCCCTCTGCTGGCAAAACCACCGGGTACTGCGGGCTACTTGTAAAAAAAGGTTTAGAGAGAAAACCTGACCTGCACCCATGCCCTGGTGATCTAGTGGGATCGCCTGTACTGCCACAGTGTCCAGCGCCAGCGCGCGCAGCCCGCCTCCCACCGGCAGCGCCGGATCGCGATGAAGTGCGGGTCCCGCGAGCGGGATCCACTTACCTCCTGCCGAAGTGCGGCCATGCGATCCCGGAGAGCCCGAGCCGTGTGTGACTAACTTGGAAGAAAACCAGAGCCTCCTGCTGTAGGTACCCGGCAACCAGGGCACGGGAGTGTACAGCGCCGCTGGGGGAGAGATGGAGCTGCAGCAGGCAATGTCTACTGACATCCAGCACAATCTGTGCCTCTGCTGCAGCCCTTGTAGTCTTATTTTTTCCTCAGAAAAAGCTTTCTAGAGATGCTGTGAGCAGCTCTTCCTGTCACGTGCTTGCCCTGGAAGCACCAACTACAAACTGAGCTCCTGTGCACGGAGGCGGCGCTATGCATCTTGTGTAGAAGGTCAAAGCGCCTGTTGGTGCTTCGGATCAAGATCCTACTCTACACCCCTATGTCTATCCTTGTGGAGCCCCGTGTACCCCGCAGCAGAAATACATATTTTTTCCAAATGCGATGGTAATGTTTAGACGTTACTCCTTTCCCAGCCTGTATCAGGGTAGGAATAACTTTGTTCGGAATGTCCTTCCAAGCTAGTATCTGGCGTTCAACCTCCATGCCGTCAAACATAGCCGAGGTAAGTCTTGATAGGCCAACGGCCCCTGCTGCAGCAGGTCCTCCCGAAGAGGAAGAGGCCTTGGCTCTTCTTGCAGTAGATCAAAAAGATCCGCGTACCAAGCCCTTCTTGGCCAGTCCGGAGCAATGAGGATTGCTTGAACTCTTGTTCTCCTTATGAGCTTTAGAACCCTTGGAATTAGTGGAAGTGGAGGACACACGTACACCGACTGGAACACCCATAGAGTTACCAGGGCGTCCACCGCCACTGTTTGCGGGTCTCTTGACCTGGAGCAATACCTCCAAAGTTTTTTGTTGAGGCGGGAGGCCATCATGTCTATTTGAGGAAACCCCCCCCCCCCCCCAAAAAAAAAGATTTGTCAACTCCGTGAACGCCTCCGGATGGAGATCGTGTCTGCTGAGGAAGTCCGCTTCCCACTTGTCCACTCCCGAAATGAAAATTGCTGACAGCGCTAACGCGTGCTTTTCTGACCAGAGGATGATTCTTGTTACCTCTGACATTGCAGCTCTGCTACTTGTTCCGCCTTGTCGGTTTATGTAGTCCACTGTCGTTACATTGTCCGACTGCACTTGAATGGGTCGATTTTGCAGAAGATGTGTCGCTTGGAGAAGACCGTTGTATACGGCTCTTAGTTCCAGAATGTTTATTGGAAGACTGGATTCCAGACTTGACCACCTTCCTTGGAAGGTTTCCCCTTGAGTGACTGCGCCCCAGCCCCGGAGACATGCATCCGTGGTTAGAAGGACCCAGTCCTGAATCCCGAACCTGCGGCCCTCCAGAAGGTGAGGATATTGTAGCCACCAGGGGAGTGAAATCCTTGCTTTCAGCAACAGACGTATCCTCAGGTGAATATGTAGATGAGAACTCGACAACTTGTGTAGGAGATCCAATTGGAAGGAACGAGCATGAAACCTTCCGAACTGCAGAGCCTCATAAGAGGCAACCATCTTCCCCAGAAGACGAATGCGCTGATGAAACGATACCCGGGCTGGCTTCATCTCAAACCATTGATTGTATCACCAACGCTTTCTCCACCGGTAGAAACACCCTCTACACTTCCTTGTCGAGGATCATCCCCAGGAAAGACAATCTCCTTGTCGGCTCAAAATGTGACTTTGGAAGGTTCAGGATCCAACCATGGACCCGGAGCAGATGAGTCGTGAAAGCAATGGACTTGCAACAGCTTCTCCCTGGACGACGCCTTTATCAGCAGATCGTCCAGGTATGGAATTATGTCCAATCCCTGTCTGCGGAGGAGAACCATCATCTCAAAATTGGTCTGACTGAACTATCCGGTTTCGGTACCACAAAAAGGTTTGAATAGTAACCCACGTTGTGCATATGAGGTGGAACTGGAACAATGACCTCTGACATTTCCAATTTTTGGATAGCTTTCAATAGGACAGTTCTGTCTGTCAGTAAAGCTGGCAAGCCTGATTTGAAGAATCAGTGAGGTGGGGTTTCTTGAAACTCCAGTTTGTTCCCCTGGGACACAATATCCTGTACCCAAGGATCCAAGCCGGAAGAAACCCAGACGTGGCTGAAACATCTGAGTCTCGTCCCCACCAGCACGGCCTCCAGGCTATGTGGTCCACCGTCATGCTGAGGATTTTGAGGTACCAGAAGCAGGCTTCTGGTCGTGGGAGCCTGCGGGTGCAGGCTTTTGGATTTCTCCCACCCACCTCTAAAGAAGGTGGTAGGCGGCTTGGACTTTTTTGTCTTAGCAGTCCGAAAGGACTGCGATGCAGATGAAGAAAAGGGTTTCTTCGTAGAAGGCATAGCTGAGGGAAGAAAAGGTGACTATCCACGGTTGCCGTAGAAATCCACAAATCCAATGCTTCCCCAAATAGAGCCTGACCTGTGTAGGGTATGTTCTCCACACTTCTCCTGGATTCCACGTCTGCAGACCATTGGCGTAGCCAGAGTCCCCTGCGAGCTGAGACCGACATGGAAGATATCCTTGCAGTCAGCGTACCCAGGTCCTTCATGGATTCCACTATGAACCCTGCAGAATCCTGTATGTTACGTAAAAATAATTCAATGTCACTTCTATCCATTGAATCCAAATCCTCTGGTAACGTGCCTGACCACATTACTATAGCTTTAGAGATCCATAAGCAGGCAATAGCAGGCCTCAACGCCACCCCTGAAGCAGTGTATAGGGATTTGAGCGTAGTGTCAATCTTACGATCAGCCGGTTCTTTTAACGCAGAAGATCCAGGGACAGGTAAAACCACCTTTTTTGACTGTCTGGAAACAGATGCTTCAACTATGGGTGGGTTTTCCCATTTTTTTTCTATCTTCCTCATGGAAGGGAAAATCAACCAGAATCTTTTTGGGACTCTGGAATTTTTTCTCCAGGTTTACCAAGGACATCTCCATCACCGTCTGCCGTGTCAGAATCAGTATCCGTGTCATCTTGCATAATCTGGGCAAGTGCATGTTTCTGTGGGTATATGCTAGGGGATTTTGGAGGATTAGGAACAGAACCTGACCAAACTGCCATAGACTTCTTTAAAACCTGAGTTTCAGTCTCAGTATGAGCTACTCTAGTAGAGATCTGAGAGATCATACCCTTAATAGAGGTTAACCACTCAGGCTCATTAATAGGGATCTGAGACAAGACATTACATTCCTGAGTACATGGAACGGATTCCTCCTGAGAGGAAATGTCCTCTGCAGCATAAGTCAGAGTCCCTAGACATGGCTATGTGAGACAACACACACACACACACACACACACACACACACAGGGAAATGTCAGACACAGTTTTCCCCCAAATATGCCACAGAGATTGGAGCCAACCCACACACAACGCTTTCACAGGTAGATAAATACAACTACCTGGCACTTACTGTGTACCTTAAAAGACTACACAGTATGTACACAGTTCCCCCCCCCCCCTTCTAAAAACCCCTGGTACCGCCCAGGATAGCTGGAGTTGCTTGGAGGGACAGCTCTCCCTGTCAGCGTCTCTTTACAGGATCTGCAGGCAGGAAAATGGTGCTGAACGCTGTTGGGTCCGCTCTGAGGAGACGTTCCGCCCCCTGAACATGGCACTGCTTCCCGCTCTTCACTTCTTTATACTGGCCTGAGAAATTGTGCTTTCAGCGTTACCGAGGTCCCTGACAGCCTTGGTGACCAGTGTAGGGTATAGGCGCTGGCTCAGGGCGCCCCTCACAGCGCCGCACTATGTACCACTGAGCCTCCGGAGCGCGATTAATACTGCGCTCCCACCCTGTTGCCGCCATATTCACACCGGCTCCCCGCTTGCTCTGGGGGGCCGGTGACTCACTCGCCAGAGGAATCTTCTGGCTCTGTTAGGGGGGGCAGCAGTGCTGCGGGAGTGAGCGGTCAACGATCATCACCCTCAGGAGCTCAGTGTCCTGTCAGAGGAGATAGCGGCTCGAAACCTGCAGGGCGGACACTACTCCCCACCTAAGGCCCACAAAGCAGGGAGGCTGTTGTCAGCAGCCTCCCTGTGCCTAACTAACTCTTAGAAAAAAAAAAAACTAAAGAATGACAATGTCAAATATTACCTTTAAACATAAGCTATATACTATTACGGACTAAGTACGCTATTGGCGCACTGAGTACCGTGAGGGTACGCACTTAGCGTAGCAGACGCTAGGCCGTGGGCGCGACGCACGAGCGACACGTACGCTCACGGACTCACGCTTAGTATCGAGCACGCTATAGACGTCCCGAGTACCGTAATGCTACGCTATTGGCGTAGCGGACGCTGCGCCGTGCGAGTGAGACGAGCGGCGCAGACGCTCACAGAATGTCACACAGTAAACCTTGTTAACAACACACAGTAAGGGTATGCTTATACTCTAAACCTTAGCAATGTAATACTACAATGATGTAACGCTTATTAACCTTGATAATATGAAAGCTGTTTGAGCGATTGAGACGCTAAGAAAATCCTTTACAGTAACTAGTGAAAACACAAGACCTGGTTTGGATTTAAAAACCACTCCGGCTCTAACACCTTCGTGGATGATTCTTTAGAGTAAAAAGGGAAAAACAGTACAGCTTATACACTACAAAACTAACATCAAAATCTTAACAGAATAACAAGCAATAATATGAACAATAGCATACGATCACAAACATGAGCAAACAGAATGAGAATAAATGGCAAACACTAAGCATAACAAAATGGCTACAGAGAAATATACATACGGGGGGATGATTCGCAAGCGCGTCCTGGATTCCAGCCCTCAGCATTGAAAGAGAAAGCCTTTTGGAGAGAGTCTTGTGTGTCAAAGCCTGCTGCAAGCTATATTTATTCACTAGCTCAAGACATAATACAATAGACACTGTGTGCTCTTTTTCCATTGGTTAGGGGGTGGGACATGTCCTGCACCGGGGATCATTGGTTAGTTCAAGAAGTGGGCGATGGCTAGGACTTGTTAGTATTCTAAATTCCTCTCTGTCTGGTTATGTTGTGGAAAGCTATTGTTTTGGATCTTCCAAACAAACTCTGTTCCTAGATATTGTTCACCCTTGTTTATGTCTCTTTCAGTTGAGACAATGGCAACTCAGCACTCATTATTCTGGAGAGAAACCTGGCCCTATTCATAAACAAAGGTGTATGCCCTCTTCATAGAATCTCAAAGCTTAGTGTAAATAAGGCCATTGTATCTCAGTCTGTGGGAAATTTATGTGTGAATTCCATTCTCATCCTCTCCCCATTTGTAATATATTTTAAATACAATTTTATATCTATTTTCTACTTCTGCGCATAACTATGCGCAGGAATATGCAAATCTTTCCTAACTATCATTGGAATATTACCCTTAAAATACCCTACAGCTGGATACTAGACACCACCTTTCAACCTTTATCTTCCTATCATGCAAAGAGGAATCTCTCTGTCCACGAACCATTTACACTAAACATACTTGCTGACATTGTTTATGGGAATATTATCTATAAAACACACTATATGGGTTAAATATGTTGCGATCGAGTCGCTCGCTAGACGCTTACAAACTCCGCAGTAAATACACATCTCCATGCGCACGAGACGTTGGAGCGTCCCTTATGCAACCTGAGGGGATGCGTACGCACGGGGGAGTGGGTGCACGAGCAGCGGGCATGTGCATTGGGGTTAGTACCAGGCATGTGAATCATATTTTTCGACTTTGACAGTCCACCCTTTGGCAGTCAATAATAACTGCCACTATCTAAACAATTAAGCAGAAAAATATATAATACCGTAAAATACCTATATATGATTGGGTGTAGGGAGGAGAGGAGAAGGTGGGAAATGTATGACCAAGTGAGATAGTAAAAAGCATGTATGTATGAAATCCATGTCTGAGGGGTCATGTATCATCGTGCCGTACATGTTCTAAAATAAGCTTCGAGGTATTGCGAAGTATACATTGAATCCTTCTTATCCCGTATTAAGGGTCTGTAAGTGGGCTAACAAACTCTACCGAGCTCTTTTCGGCTTTTTAGTTCCAACAAATGGGGTGCACATTAGTTGATGATACATGAAGGGGGAAAATATGTGAGTGCTAATATATGTGCTAATATTACCTGTCGACTATGTGTGTCACTACCTGAAGATAGTAGAGATGAAGATAAGAAACATGCGTTATAAATGCATTCTTATGATTATTGTATGTGCTTGTCCTTGGGTGTCTTGTTGGTGTCTTGTCCGGATTGCTGTATCTTTGCTGTAAGTGGCAAGCAAAGTTTTTAAAGTGTCTATAAAAGTTAAAGTCTCTAAAAGTTCATCAAATGGCTGTGACAAAGTTCATCAATGGTCTGTGTAAAAGGGTCATCAAATTCTTCTTCCGAGTGGGTGTCTTTTTACCTTGTAGAAAAACAAAGAAGAAATGGGTGAAAGAAACGGACCGTGGAATCACGTCTTATCACAACATTGTATCGATTGATGGGTCATAAATTAAACCAGTTGTTGTTACAATGCCCTCGCTCCTCAAACTCATCAATTTGGTACTGCGCTTGCAATTCATTAAAATCCGAACACATCCGAATATCAGACCAATCATTATGACAACTCCTAGGATACATAAGAGAAATTTCCCTACAGTAACGATAACATTTTGAGCCCATTCTCCTAACCCTGAGAACCAATTACGTGGGTTCAACCATGAAACCCAGCCGGTCAGTTCATTACCCACAGAAGTAAGGGTAAGGTTGTGTCTCCTTCGGAACTCCCACTTCAATTGCAAGATATCGTCCATCTTTTGATCTATGACCTCTGTTGGGTCCTCAGTGCTGTTTGTGATATACGTACAACACTTCACACCATACTGAGTTGCTATGGTGACACAATACCCTCCTGTCACCGCTGTGATGTAATTTAGAACCATCCTGTGCTGGATCAGTTCCGTTTTGTAAGCTTGCAATTCTCTCCCAGTATACCTGAAGGTGTCATCATACATCTCGGTGATATTGTCTATCAGATTCGCTAGCGCAGTTATGTACCTAAAATTTATAACTCCTCTGGCGGTACGGGTGATATCTAGCGCGAGTAGGAGTTGAATCCTGGTGGATTCGTGGATCAAATCAGAGGCTGCATGCTCTGTCCTATCTATAAGGTGTCTCTTTACAATGTGTTCGTAATGGGTGTGAGTGTAAGTGTTACAATCCTGAGCACTCATGTTTTGTTATTGTTTAAATTACCTTTGCTTCAGTTTGTGGAACTACAGGTCACAGCTAGCTCCTGCATTGTTGTCTCCCAGTGCCTTTGCTCCTGCACTCAGCAACTGACTTCACAGGTGTCTGGATTCTGTAATTACAGCTCGTTACCTGAAAACTACTATTCAGCTTGTCAGCCTGCTCAGTCTGCACTGCAGCTGCATGTTATATCAATTACTGGGGGCCTGTCTGGTGCTCACAACTGATTGGTCCAGCCTGTTCTTTTAAGCCTCTCAATCCCAAGAGGCTTTGCCAGTTATAGCTACTCCATGTGGTGTTCTGCTCTCTGGTTCATCTCTGGTCTCAGTTCATCTGTCCAGTGGGTATTGCCTTGTTCCAGTATTGAATTCCAGCTTCAACATCTTGCTGACGACTTTAGTCTGCCGACTGCCGTTACCCTGTCTCCAAGTGTCTGCACCCCAGTCCGTCCGTGTGCCGCTACCTCCTGTGTCACCACTGGAGTGCCTGCTGCTGTTCCATCTCCACGGCCCCAGCATACCATCTGGCCGTGTGCACCCTGCCACCTTCTCCAGTTCCTGTTTGTTCCTGTGTATCTCTGCGGTTGGTCATATACAACACCTCTACCATAACTCTAGTCCAGTTCAGGTATCAAGTGAACCAGACGGGGGGCCGCGACCTGCACGTCGGAAGCCGCGAAGCCCATATCCCCTTGCGTGGTTCCCTGGTGAAAACCTTCCGGCGTGTTAGACTCCGCGCCTCTGTTCTGGGTAACGTCAACCACTTGGTACCTGATCCCGAATTCTGCACCAGTTCCTGACAGTAAGGAGCTTGAGCATTGCGGTGAACGTCTTTCATTCTATCATGGGTAATGGTCATTACTTCCGGTAACACTCTTCCAATGTAACACAATCCCTCTGAGTTTGGGGCAAGCCACTTATACGCCTTCCTCCCACATATGAAATATGCATCATCGGGGAGGACATATGGGACAGAAAATGACATCCCCATATTACAAACCTTCCAGGTGAAAAATCCTATCCCTAACTCTCATTTGTCTAGTACACGTATCAGGTTGTATGATATGCGCACAGTATCCTGGTGATACTTCTCCAACTCGCATGGGCCTACTTCCTAGAGTGTACCTATACTGAAAATATCTCCCACCGTTGGCTATTTGGCGTATAAGCTCTGAGTCAATGGGCATTCTATCGGCTCTGTGTGAGAATGTCATGGTTCGGTTGTTACATGTCACTTCCCAATTTCCCGGTTTTCGGGGATTGGAAATGTTAAAACATATTAGGGACCTATCCACATGATATTGGTGGAGCTTCAAACTAGGAGGCCTAGAAATATTAAATTTCTTGTCCACCGGTCTCCCACCCCTTAATTCAAGTACCTCATCTATCGTTAAAGAGTATGGCACTAGTCCTGACTTTCTATGACCTTGAGGTACTTGTGAGCACACCCAGCATTCCGTTTGGTTTAAAACCTTACCCACTAATGAGTGATAGTCACTCAATGGATGACGGTCCATGTTGATATTAAGGCTGGACTGACATCTCTGGATGCACCCGTCCTCAACTATGTTTTCCCAATTTCTACAGATACAATTCTCTTCAGCTAACAATCCTTCACAATGTCTCTTAGTGTCATGGCTACCAGATCGTTTTTTGATACTCGCCTTTACTCGGTGATTGTGTTGCTCTTGGAATTCTACGAATCCATCCTGGTCATCAGAACCCATTCCAGATCCTTTCTCGACCTCTCTGATACTCTCACCGAAACAGACTGCTCTGGTCAACAACAGGGTCAACAGGAAAACACGGAATGCAGTCTCTTGGGGCAAGTCCATCTTACAGGAGGAGAAAGAAAGTTGTAATGGGGGTACAGAAAATAATTGAAGGGAAAGAAACTTGTTACGATAATTTGTCCTCTAGTCTTGTTGTTCTTCATGCTCAGATGTCGTCTCAACAGTGCTGTCTCTCAGTCTTCCCAAAACGAACACTCCAGTGATACGGTATTCTTTCCGAATCAGCGATCTTTCTGTAAGGAGCATAAATCTTGCATTACCATTTGTCTAACTGTTGTGTGACATACCATCCGTAAAACATGAAAGAACAAAAAGAGAGAGAACAATAGAAAAAAAAAAAAACATTGTCAGATTTCCGTTCACCATCAGGCTGTCACACCAACATGTCCATTGGTATCTCTGCACAGTCTCCCCCAACAGTATTTCCACTCTCCACCCTCTGTGCGTGGCCAGGCACAATGATGCTGGTAAGATATACTGGGGTTGGGTAGACCTCTGAAAAGACCAAGTAGACATGTGACGTTTGAGCTGTAGTTCTGCTGGTGAACGTCAGAGATGAAAAGGAAACATTTAAAGATAATCACAGAGTTTACCTGGCCGCCCTTGTGTCTACAAGGAATGACCTACCAATTACATCGACTGTAATCTCAGGCTTACTATCAAGGCTAACAATCAACTTCTTTGGCTGCAAATTACAGGTGCGGCCCAAAATTTTTTTCTAGATGATCCCTGATTAGAATTACGTGTGTCATACAGTGTGTCATAACTTTGCTCGTGTTCTTGTCTAGGAGGTCTGACTTTATGTGTGCTGTTACAGTTGCTGGCATAATGCCCTCCTTCCCTTTTACACAGATAACAAACCCTTGGCTTCCTCCATGTGCCAGGGGCCTGGGGTTTTGGTCGATTTGATGCCTCTTCTAGTGCTTGGATGCTCATCACCATCAACCGCTCTCCCTGTGCTTCCCTGGTTCTTTGGATATTACGGTCATGCTCGATAGCGGACTCCCTTAATGCAGCCACCGAGATACCCCTCCAGTTAGGTTGAGTGTTCTGTACCCTTCTCAACACTTCCTTTAAACCATCCATTAATACAGAAACTGCTACTTCTCTATACTCTACAATGTGAGGTGCAATTGTCTGTGCATAACAAACAATACCGTACTTACCTGTGGACACAACCTCACCTGACCCTCCGTAAGGGGGCTTTACTACTGCCTTTACCGATTGGGCCGTGCCCACCTGGGTGTCTCGTATGATGGCTGCTGGATGAAGTGCCGACATCGTGCTGGGCTCACTTTCTTGCTTGTAATCCTGAGGGAAGTTTAACATGGGGAGCAACTTGCACGGGTTAGAATTTGTACATTTATCAGTTTTACTTCTATCGTTATTAACACATTTATTACGCTTACTATTATCATCATTAATACATTTATTAAGTGCACTATTATCATCATATCCCAGTATGCCATTCTCTGTAGCCATTGTTTCTCCAGTTGCCATCAGTTTCCTGCTTAGATGGGAACCAGCTGCTTGAGCTAATCCCCTTTGTATCTCACCTTCCTGTTGCCATAAATGTAAACAGTTTGTGTGTCTGATTCTCTGTTTTTGGGATTTTATCAGACATATCTGTTATGATACCAGTACGTCTGACCAGAGGTGATCTTATGACGGAGGTCAGAGTACTGGAATGGAATGCTGGTTACGGGAGCAGGAAAGCCTAGTAACCCCTGGCGCCCTAACTCCGTTGTCTCGCCCGTGTTATCAGAAATCCCCTGCGAGACTATGGTTGCTTGAGCCCATGGCAGCCGCGTTTGAAGGGCGGATTATGTCTGCCCAACTCCGATGCCCCCTCAGGTCTTAATGGGAGACAAAGGGAAATCCGAGACAGGGTGATAACAAGGGGCCCTCTGACTAAGCAACCAGGCCAGGGGCTACAAGCTAACTAACTTAAACCAGAAGTATGTGCGGACAAACCGCCAGGGAAAAGGACAACCAAAAATCCACGAATCCGTTACTCCTATCCAGCACCGCTGGATACCAGAGTGGATTTGTGGGAGCGGAATCCTCCGCAAAAGCTCCGAAACACAATATAACAAAATAATAAATAGTAAGCGGTCAAGCCGCAACACACGGCTACGCCGCGACTCACGAACACCACAGGATGTTAAAGGTGCTCGGTCAGGACTCCAGGAAAGGATGACAACTTCCGAGTATTGGACCACTGAGGACAGGAACGACCGGATAGACAGGACTGGAAAACTCTCTGCAACAGACACAGCAAACAGGAAGCTATTACCGGCGTCTGTGAGAAGTCCAGAGAGTGCTTTTAACTGGGAGCTCTCCAATCAGGAGCCAGACAGGGTAATTAACAATCATGCCGTGCAGCTGCATGCTGCACGGCCAGGATACCAATGAGGTGATTAATCTAGACCCAGCAACGGGGAACGCGGTCCGACAGTGGCGTCCCCGTTGCTAGGGTCTGAGCGGCTCCGTGCGCCCGGCGTCTAGCGTTGCTAGGGAGCCGGCGGCTGTCCGCGTGCGGCGTCCCTAGTTGCTAGGCGCCAGGCCGCACTGACGGGCGGACCCTCGGCGCCTAACAGTACCCCCCCCTTGAGGAGGGGTCAAGGAACCCCTAAGGCCAGGTTTCTGAGGAAATTCTCGAAAAAATGCCTTTTTGAGCCTCGGGGCATGGAGATCCTCATCCAGGACCCAAGACCTTTCTTCTGGACCATAACCTCTCCAATGTACCAAAAAATAAAGCCGACCCCGGGACAACTTGGAATCGAGAACCTTCTCCACCAAGAACTCCTGCTGACCCTGTACATCTATTGATGATTTCCCCTGAGAGATCTTCCGAGGAAATCTACTGGAAGAAACGTATGGTTTCAACAGGGAGCAATGGAAAGTATTTCCGATCCGGAGAGTTCTTGGTAAACGTAACCGGAAAGCAACTGGATTGATTTTTTTTATAATATGAAATGGTCCAATAAATTTAGGGCCCAATCTGGCTGAGGTTTGTCGAAGTCTAATGTTGCGAGTCGACAACCACACCCTATCTCCAACTTTAAAAGTGCACGGCCGCTGGAGCCTGTCAGAAATTTTTTTCTCCCGAAATGCCGCTTTTCTGAGAGCAAGGTGCACTTTTCTCCAAATGAGTCTGAGATGAGCGGTCAAGGTCAGTGAGGAGACAGAGGAATGTTGAAAAAAGGAATTAGCTCTGGGGTGAAAACCAAAAACTGTAAAAAATGGAGACACATTGGTGGAGGAATGACAGGCATTATTGTAAGCAAACTCCGCCAACGGAAGAAACTCGGACCAGTCATTTTGGAGTTTGGCCGAGTACAAACGCAAATATTGTTTTAATGATTGATTAACTCGCTCAGTCTGCCCGTTGGATTGGGGATGGTAGCCAGACGTTAAAGACAATTTCATCTTTAAAGAGGCACAAAAAGACTTCCAAAATTGTGCAATGAATTGTGGACCCCGATCAGAAACAATATCAGTGGGTAATCCATGGAGTCTGAAAACATGGCGGAGGAACAAAACTGCCAATCCCTGGGCAGATGGCAATCGGGGAAGAGCAATGAAATGGGCCATCTTGCTAAAACGGTCAACTACCACCCATATGACTCGGCATCCGGCTGACAGAGGGAGGTCCACCACAAAATCCATGGAATTATGAGACCATGGCCTGAGAGGAACATTCAAGGGCATAAGTTGACCGATAGGCAAGGAACGGGGAACTTTATGCTGTGCACAGACCTGACACGAAAAAACAAACTCCTTAATGTCTTTGGAAAGACCAGGCCACCATACTGAGCGGGAGACTAATTCCAAAGTCTTAGCGATCCCCGGATGCCCGGCAACTTTGCTATCATGAAACTCCGTCAAAACAGTTGCTCTCAAAAACTCAGGGACATAAAAGACGACCAGCAGGAGTATTTCCAGGAGCTTGATGTTGAAGCTGCTTTAACTGGGTAAATAAATCTTGTGTGAGGCCTGCCCGAATGACTGAAGACGGAAGTATGGGAGTAACAGGACTGTTATCATGAACTGGAAGAAAACTGCGTGACAGGGCATCCGCCTTGGCATTCTTGGAACCTGGCCTGAAGGTGATAATAAACTTGAAACGAGTAAAAAATAAAGCCGAGCTTGCCGGGCATTCAGCCGTTTAGCTGATTCAATGTACTGAAGATTTTTGTGATCAGTCAAAACTGAAATGGTATGTGTTGCTCCCTCAAGCCAATGCCTCCACTCCTCGAAAGCCCATTTAATAGCCATTAATTCCCGGTTACCAACATCGTAGTTGGATTCAGCAGATGAGAATTTCCTGGACATAAAGGCACAAGGATGTAATTCTAGAGAATCCGGATCCTTCTGAGATAGGATAGCCCCTACTCCAACCTCCGAGGCATCAACCTCAACAATGAAAGGCAATTCTGGGTTGGGATGTCTGAGGACCGGGGCTGAGACAAAGGCTTGTTTCAAGGCCTGAAAAGATAACTCAGCTTCACGTGACCAGTTGGTTGGATCCGCTCACTTCTTAGTCAGTGCCACAATGGGAGCAACTAGGTCGGAGACAGAGTGAATAAATCTTCTATAATAATTCGCAAACCCTAAAAAAGCGCTGAATTGCTTTTAAGTTGGTGGGTTGCGCCCAACTAAGGATGGCTTGGAGCTTCTTCGGTTCCATACAGAATCCCAGAGGGGAAATAATGTACCCTAAAAAGGATACCTCCGTGACATGAAATTCACACTTCTCCAGCTTGGCATATAGGTGATTTTCACGTAATTTTTTTAGAACCTGACGCACCTGGGTAACGTGTTGTTCAATAGAGTCAGAATATATCAAGATATCGTCTAAATAGACTACTACGAATCTTCCAAGAAAATCACGGAGCACATCGTTAATGAGATCCTGGAAAACTGCCGGAGCGTTAGAAAGGCCGAATGGCATAACCAGATACTCATAGTGACCCGACTAAGTACTGAATGCCGTTTTCCACTCATCCCCTGACTTGATTCGGATGAGGTTATATGCTCCTCTCAGGTCAATCTTAGAAAAAATCACAGCCGAACGTAGCTGATCAAAGAGGACAGAAATCAGCGGCAAAGGGTAAGTATTTTTTACTGAGATTTTATTCAAGGCTCTAAAGTCAATGCAAGGTCTGAGTGATCCATCCTTCTTCTCCACAAAGAAGAAGCCTGCACTTAAAGGGGATTTAGACGGCCTGATAAATCCTTTCCCTAGGCTTTCTTTAATATATTCATTCATGGCCACAGTTTCTGGTCAGGACAATGCATATAACCTTCCCTTAGGCAAAGTGGCACCAGGAATTAGCTCAATAGCACAATCATAAGGCCGATGGGGAGGCAGAATGTCCGCATTGCCCTTGGAAAATACATCAACAAAATCCTGGTATTCCACAGGAATGGGTGCGGGAATGACAGCAGCTATTCTGATGGGACGCGTAATACATTCCTTATTACAGATGGTACCCCACTGTGAGATCTCCCCCGACTGCCAATCAATGATGGGATTATGAAAGGCCAGCCAAGGGTGACCCAGAACCACTGGAACTGCTGGGCAATGGGTAAGGAAAAATTCAATCTTTTCGGAATGAAGAGCTCCTACCGAAACTAGTACAGGAGGTGTACAGAGAGAAATAACCCCATTGGACAAGGGACTCCCATCTAAACCATGCATGGTGATACACCTACCCAAGGCTAACTGAGGAATACCTAAGGCCTTGGCCCACGTTAAGTCCATAAAGTTCCCTGCAGCTCCACTGTCAACAAAAGCCGACACCGAGGAACAGAGGCTGCCAAAGGAAACTTTAGCTGGGACTAACAGTGAATTATTTGAGGAGATAAGCTGTAGACCAAAGTGAACCCCCTCACAATTCACTTGGTCGAGGCGTTTCCCGACTTGTTCGGACAATTACGGGCAAAATGTCCCTTACTCCCACAGTACAAACAAAGACCAGAATTTTGCCTTCTGGTTCTTTCTTCAGGAGACAGCTTGGAGAGACCTATCTGCATGGGCTCCTCTATGTCCACAGGAATGGAAAAAACACCAGGAGTAGACCCGACAGATGCTCCTTTTTCAGCCCTCCGCTCTCTGAGACGACGATCAATCTTAATAGAAAGCTCCATGAGTTTATCAAGAGTCTCAGGAGCGGGATACTGAAGGAGACTGTCTTTTATAGACTCAGATAAGCCGAGGCGAAACTGACTGCGCAGGGCTGGGTCATTCCATCCACAGTCGTTCGACCAACGGCGAAACTCCGTACAATAAATCTCTGCGGGATTCTTACCCTGTCTGAGAGCACGCAAATGACTCTCGGCGGATGCCTCTCTATCAGGGTCATCATACAATAGCCCTAAAGACCCCAGAAAGGCGTCTACAGACAACAATGCCGGATCGTCAGTTCTTAAACCAAAAGCCCAGGTCTGGGGATCCCCCTGAGGTAAAGAAATAATAATTCCGACCCGCTGAGATTCCGTACCTGAGGAGACTGGTCTTAAACGAAAATAAAGTTTACAAGACTCTTTAAAATTAAAAAACTGCTTTCTATCCCCAGAAAAACGGTCAGGCAAATGCATTTTTGGTTCAGGAACGACCCTCGGGGAAGTCCGTAACAGATCTTCCTGTGACCTCACCCGAAGGGATAGATCCTGAACCATCTGAGTAAGTTCTTGAATCTGACTAACTAGAAGCTGGCCAGGATTTGGCCCTACACCAGTGGGATTCATGAGGCCGACAAATCTTCCAAACTGAAATAAGGGAAAAAATCAAACCCTGTTTAATTTTAAATTTTAGTTTGGCCGGTAATAATGTTATGATACCAGTACGTCTGACCAGAGGTGATCTTATGACGGAGGTCAGAGTACTGGAATGGAATGCTGGTTACGGGAGCAGGAAAGCTTAGTAACCCCTGGCGCCCTAACTCCGTTGTCTCGCCCGTGTTATCAGAAATCCCCTGCGAGACTATGGTTGCTTGAGCCCATGGCAGCCGCGTTTGAAGGGCGGATTATGTCTGCCCAACTCCGATGCCCCCTCAGGTCTTAATGGGAGACAAAGGGAAATCCGAGACAGGGTGATAACAAGGGGCCCTCTGACTAAGCAACCAGGCCAGGGGCTACAAGCTAACTAACTTAAACCAGAAGTATGTGCGGACAAACCGCCAGGGAAAAGGACAACCAAAAATCCACGAATCCGTTACTCCTATCCAGCACCGCTGGATACCAGAGTGGATTTGTGGGAGCGGAATCCTCCGCAAAAGCTCCGAAACACAATATAACAAAATAATAAATAGTAAGCGGTCAAGCCGCAACACACGGCTACGCCGCGACTCACGAACACCACAGGATGTTAAAGGTGCTCGGTCAGGACTCCAGGAAAGGATGACAACTTCCGAGTATTGGACCACTGAGGACAGGAACGACCGGATAGACAGGACTGGAAAACTCTCTGCAACAGACACAGCAAACAGGAAGCTATTACCGGCGTCTGTGAGATGTCCAGAGAGTGCTTTTAACTGGGAGCTCTCCAATCAGGAGCCAGACAGGGTAATTAACAATCATGCCGTGCAGCTGCATGCTGCACGGCCAGGATACCAATGAGGTGATTAATCTAGACCCAGCAACGGGGAACGCGGTCCGACAGTGGCGTCCCCGTTGCTAGGGTCTGAGCGGCTCCGTGCGCCCGGCGTCTAGCGTTGCTAGGGAGCCGGCGGCTGTCCGCATGCGGCGTCCCTAGTTGCTAGGCGCCGGGCAGCACTGACGGGCGGACCCTCGGCGCCTAACAATATCCTTTTCCTTAAATTTTGCAAAACCTCAGGATTAAAACTGCCTACCCTACGGAAATTCTCCCCATCGTTCACAGTTATACGTTCCCACTCATTGCATAAAACCTCGGCGTGTGATCCATATTTTTCACACATTATATACCTCGCCGACCCTACTGGCCGCGGAATTATATCAACCTGAACCTTGGTTGATCGTTCCTTACTTGAGCAACTGGCCCCCATTCTTTGCAGGTATTGCCTTCTCAGCGAATTCCTACAAAAACCACGTTCTCAGAGGTAAGGCAACGGTGAAAGTCCGAGTGCTTTCACCCACTCTCGCCCACGTCGACCAATACGCCCACACACTGCCTTAGCGCTGGCGTACTCAACCCAGGGCCCCTATGTAACCTCTATTTACTGGGGCGTGTGGGAGTATGCTACCCTCCCCAGTAAGTATCAGTTGCTGGAGAATTCCTGAGTGATCAGCGAACCTCCCTTAAAATAAAAAAAAAACTTACACAAATCACGTCAAAGTGTACAAATAGCGTTTTTGATCCCGCAAAGCGTACGCAAATTACGTAATGGGTATCAAGGTAACCAACTAATGCACACAATTACATGCGGTACAGTCGCACTGCGTATAAGTAACTATTACTTATCCGCTGCACGACCAGCGGAATCGATTGTTTAGGCTGCGAAACCTTCAGCCGGAGCGTCTTCTCAAAACGGGCCTATATGGGTACTGCGCCAACCCCCGGGGCTGCGCTCACTACCTCTGACCTTTCTTAAGTCAGGGTCTTCAGAGCTTCGTTACTTACCTTAAACGGATTTCTGACTCTCGCGGACCTTTTGGTCTGCTGTACTACTAATTGCTCCTTTTACCTTATACACTGTTAACGTGAGATGGCCTTCTCCCACGCCACCACGTGTTCACTTCATGGGTGTCCTTCGACGAGATCTCGAATTCCGGGGTTCACACAAAAACCTTTATTTGCATACACACGCTCTTTCACTTCATATACACTTTGATTTTTCTGTACAGAAAATTTCTTTCATTCAGGTCTCACAGGCTAATCCCAGAGGTGATGCAACGAGAGAAGGATCTTTTTAAACTAAAATTTTGGAAACTGAACAAATCTGTGCTATTATCGCGTGGCTTCCGTATCGCCTACTAAAACAATGCTATCATGTGATTTGTATCTAGTGGGCGTATCTGTACGCACGTTGCGTAATTTACGCCACGTGTGTAGGCCTTTGCGTCGCGTACGCTGTCTCGCACTCGGTCAGAGACACGTGTACACAGGCCGGATACTCCCACAGTAACACAAATAACACGCTCCTATAAATGCAAACGATATTTAACTATAATCGTTTACCAAGCACCACACAGTATCTCCTGTATAACCTTTATAACTGGGTCAGGCTGCGTGCGTGTTTTACAATTACTCCCTTAAGTATTAATCTTACTTTTAACTAAATAGCAACAAATTTTCTCAGCACGTGATCAATGCTAATGGCAAACAGAAAGGTAGATATGTGAAAGTACACAAATGAAAATACAGGTGTGTGCGTGTGTTGCGTGTGCAATTTGCACCAATACAGAAATTAAAACAGGTGTAAAAGACAATAGCTTAACGTTCTTACCTTTCAGATCCGGATCCCACCAGCATCCCTACAAATCAAGCGGAGCAGACGCTTATCTAATCAGCACTACTGTATCCCCGGCCACCAAACGGCTAACAGGGGGATACTACCTTCCCGACCTTTGCTGATAGATAAAGTCTGCCTTGTCCTACTAGGCTGCAGATATGAGGAGAACCGGACGAGTCCCCCAATTGACAATGTCAAATATTACCTTTAAACATAAGCTATATACTATTACGGACTAAGTACAGACGCTAGGCCGTGGGCGCGACACACGAGCGACACGTACGCTCACGGACTCACGCTTAGTATCGAGCACGCTATAGGCGTCCCGAGTACCGTAATGCTACGCTATTGGCGTAGCGGACGCTGCGCCGTGCGAGTGAGACACGAGCGGCGCAGACGCTCACAGAATGACACACAGTAAACCTTGTTAACAACACACAGTAAGGGTATGCTTATACTCTAAACCTTAGCAATGTAATACTACAATGATGTAACGCTTATTAACCTTGATAATATGAAAGCTGTTTGAGCGATTGAGACGCTACGAAAACCCTTTACAGTAACTAGTGAAAACACAAGACCTGGTTTGGATTTAAAAACCACTCCGACTCTAACACCTTCGTGGATGATTCTTTAGAGTAAAAAGGGAAAAACAGTACAGCTTATACACTACAAAACTAACATCAAAATCTAAACAGAATAACAAGGAATAATATGAACAATAGCATACGATCACAAACACGAGCAAACAGAATGAGAATAAATGGCAAACACTAAGGATAACAAAATGGCTACAGAGAAATATACATACGGGGGGATGATACGCAAGCGTGTCCTGGATTCCAGCCCTCAGCATTCAAAGAGAAAGCCTTTTGGAGAGAGTCTTGTGTGTCAAAGCCTGCTGCAAGCTATATTTATTCACTAGCTCAAGACATAATACAATAGACACTGTGTGCTCTTTTTCCATTGGTTAGGGGGTGGGACATGTCCTGCACCGGGGATCATTGGTTAGTTCAAGAAGTGGGCGATGGCTAGGACTTGTTAGTATTCTAAATTCCTCTCTGTCTGGTTATGTTGTGGAAAGCTATTTTTTTGGATCTTCCAAACAAATTCTGTTCCTAGATATTGTTCACCCTTGTTTATGTCTCTTTCAGTTGAGACAATGGCAACTCAGCACTCATTATTCTGGAGAGAAACCTGGCCCTATTCATAAACAAAGGTGTGTGCCCTCTTCATAGAATCTCAAAGCTTAGTGTAAATAAGGCCATTGTATCTCAGTCTGTGGGAAATTTATGTGTGAATTCCATTCTCATCCTCTCCCCATTTGTAATATATTTTAAATACAATTTTATATCTATTTTCTACTTCTGTGCATAACTATGCGCAGGAATATGCGAATCTTTCCTAACTATCATAGGAATATTACCCTTAAAATACCCTACAGCTGGATACTAGACACCACCTTTCAACCTTTATCTGACCCTTCCTATCATGCAAAGAGGAATCTCTATGTCCACGAACCATTTACACTAAACATACTTGCTGACATTGTTTATGGGAATATTATCTATAAAACACACTATATGGGTTAAATATGTTGCGATCGAGTCGCTCGCTAGACGCTTACAAACTTCGCCGTAAATACACATCTCCATGCGCACGAGACGTTGGAGCGTCCCTTACGCAACCTGAGGGGATGCGTACGCACGGGGGAGTGGGTGCACGAGCAGCGGGCATGTGCATTGGGGTTAGTACAAGGCATGTGAATCATGATATTTTTCGACTTTGACAAGAAGCTCTGTAGAACTCCCCTAGCTCTGACCAGCTCCTCCAGGGACATTTTCTAAACGGAGTCTGGTAGGAGGGGCATAGAGGGAGGAGCCAGCCCACACTCGCAAACTCTTAGTGTGCCAATGGGTCCTTGTGGACCAGTCTATACCCCATGGTACTAATGTGGACCCCAGCATCCTCTAGGACGTAAGAGAAAATAAGAATTTACTCACCGGTAATTCTATTTCTCGTAGTCCGTAGTGGATGCTGGGGACTCCGTAAGGACCATGGGGAATAGACGGGCTCCGCAGGAGACTGGGCACTCTAAAGAAAGATTAGGTACTATCTGGTGTGCACTGGCTCCTCCCTCTATGCCCCTCCTCCAGACCTCAGTTAGGGAAACTGTGCCCGGAAGAGCTGACATTACAAGGAAAGGATTTTGGAATCCAGGGTAAGACTCATACCAGCCACACCAATCACACCGTACAACTTGTGATAACCTTACCCAGTTAACAGTATGAACAACAACTGAGCATCACTCAACGGATGGCTCATAACAATAACCCTTTATTAAGCAATAACTATATACACGTATTGCAGAAAGTCCGCACTTGGGACAGGCGCCCAGCATCCACTACGGACTACGAGAAATAGAATTACCGGTGAGTAAATTCTTATTTTCTCTAACGTCCTAGTGGATGCTGGGGACTCCGTAAGGACCATGGGGATTATACCAAAGCTCCCAAACGGGCGGGAGAGTGCGGATGACTCTGCAGCACCGAATGGGCAAACACAAGGTCCTCCTCAGCCAGGGTATCAAACTTGTAGAACTTAGCAAAGGTGTTTGAACCCGACCAAGTAGCAGCTCGGCAAAGCTGTAAAGCCGAGACCCCTCGGGCAGCCGCCCAAGAAGAGCCCACCTTCCTTGTGGAATGGGCTTTCACTGATTTTGGATGCGGCAATCCAGCCGCAGAATGAGCCTGCTGAATCGTGCTACAGATCCAGCGGGCAATAGTTTGCTTTGAAGCAGGAGCACCCAGCTTATTGGGTGCATACAGGATAAACAGCGAGTCAGTCTTCCTGACTCCAGCCGTTCTGGATATATAAATCTTCAAAGCCCGGACTACGTCCAGCAACTTGGAGTCCTCCAAGTCCCGAGTAGCCGCAGGCACCACAATAGGTTGGTTCAAATGAAACGATGATACCACCTTTGGCAGAAATTGGGGACGAGTCCGCAATTCTGCCCTGTCCATATGGAAAACCAGATAGGGGCTTTTACACGACAAAGCCGCTAATTCTGACACCCGCCTAGCCGAAGCTAAGGCCAACAGCATGATCACTTTCCACGCGAGATACTTTAACTCCACAGTCTTAAGTGGTTCAAACCAGTGGGATTTCAGGAAATCCACACCACATTAAGATCCCAAGGTGCCACTGGTGGCACAAAAGGGGGCTGAATATGCAGCACTCCCTTAACAAACGTCTGAACCTCAGGCAGTGAAGCCAGTTCTTTTTGAAAGAAAATGGATAGGGCCGAAATCTGGACCTTTATGGACCCCAATTTTAGGCCCATAGTCACCCCTGACTGTAGGAAGTGCAGGAATCGACCCAGCTGGAATTCCTCTGTAGGGGCCTTCCTGGCCTCACACCAAGCAACATATTTTCGCCATATACGGTGATAATGCTTTGCTGTCACGTCCTTCCTAGAACTTATCAGCGTAGGAATAACTTCATCCGGAATGCCCTTTTCTGTTAGGATCCGGCGTTCAACCGCCATGCCGTCAAACGCAGCCGCGGTAAGTCTTGGAACAGACAGGGCCCCTGTTGCAACAGGTCCTGTCTGAGAGGCAGAGGCCATGGGTCCTCTGTGATCATCTCTTGTAGTTCTGGGTACCAAGTCATTCTTGGCCAATCCGGAACAATGAGTATTGTTCTCACTCCTCTTTTTCTTACTATTCTCAGTACCTTGGGTATGAGAGGAAGAGGAGGAAACACATAGACCGGTGTTACTAGTGCGTCCACAGCTATCGCCTGAGGGTCCCTTGACCTGGCGCAATATCTTTTTAGCTTTTTGTTGAGGCGGGACGCCATCAGGTCCACCTATGGCAGTTCCCATCGATTTGCAATCTGTGTGAAGACTTCTTGATGAAGTCCCCACTCTCCCGGGTGGAGGTCGTGTCTGCTGAGGAAGTCTGCTTCCCAGTTGTCCACTCCCGGAATGAACACTGCTGACAGTGCTTGCACGTGATTCTCCGCCCAACGAAGAATGTTTGTGGCTTCCTCCATTGCCAACCTGCTTCTTGTGCCGCCCTGGCGGTTTACATGGGCGACTGCCGTGATGTTGTCTGACTGAATCAGCACTGGTTGGTCTCGAAGCAGGGGCTCCGCTTGACTCAGGGCGTTGTATATGGCCCTTAGTTCCAGTATATTTATGTGCAGACAAGTCTCCTGACTTGACCACAGCCCTTGGAAGTTTCTTCCCTGAGTGACTGCCCCCCATCCGCGGCGGCTTGCATCCGTGGTCACCAGGATTCAGTCCTGTATGCCGAACCTGCGGCCCTCGAGAAGGTGGGCACTTTGCAGCCACCATAGAAGAGACACCCTGGCCCTGGGGGACAGGGTGATCAGCCGATGCATCAGAAGATGCGATCCGGACCACTTGTCCAGCAGATCCCACTGAAAGATCCTTGCATGGAACCTGCTGAAGGGAATGGCTTCGTAAGACGCCACCATCTTTCCCAGGACTCGCGTGCAGTGATGCACCGATACCTGTCGTGGTTTTAGAAGGTCCCTGACTAGAGTCACGAGCTCCTGAGCCTTCCCCTCCGGGAGAAACACCTTCTTCTGTTCTGTGTCCAGAACCATGCCCAGGAAGGGCAGACGCGTCGTAGGAATCAGCTGCGACTTTGGAATATTCAGAATCCAGCCGTGCTGTCGCAACACATCCTGAGAGTGTGCTACGCTGATCAACAACTGCTCCCTGGGCCTCGCCTTTATGAGGAGATCGTCCAAGTATGGGTTAACTGTAACTCCTTGCTTCCGAAGGAGTACCATCATTTCCGCCATTACCTTGGTAAATATTCTCGGTGCCGTGGACAGGCCAAAACGGCAACGTCTGGAATTGGTAATGACCGTCCTGTACCACAAACCTGAGGTACTCCTGATGAGGTGGATAAATGGGGACATGCAAGTAAGCATCCTTGATGTCCAGAGATACCATAAAATCCCCTTCTTCCAGGCTTGCAATGACCGCTCTGAGCGATTCCATTTTGAACTTGAATTTCTTCAGATAAGTGTTCAGGGTTTTTAAATTCAGAATGGGTCTTACCGAACCGTCCGGTTTCGGTACCACAAACATTGTGGAATAGTAACCCCTTCCCTGTTGAAGGAGGGGAACCTTTATTATCACCTGCTGGAGGTATAGCTTGTGAATTGCCGCCAGCACTACCTCCCTTTCCATGGGGGAAGCTGGCAAAGCCGATTTTAGGTAACGGTGAGGGGGGGTCACTTCGAATTCCAGCTTGTATCCCTGAGATACAATTTGTACAGCCCAAGGATCCACTTGCGAGCGAACCCACTGGTTGCTGAATTTTCGGAGACGCGCCCCCACCTCTCCTGGCTCCGCCTGTGGAGCCCCAGCGTCATGCGGTGGACTTAGTGGAAGCCGGGGAGGACTTTTGTTCCTGGGAACTAGCTGCATGGTGCAGCTTCTTTCCTCTACCCCTGCCTCTGGCAAGAAAGGATGCACCTCTGACCTTCTTGCTTTTTTGAGAACGAAAGGACTGCATTTGGTAATACGGTGCTTTCTTAGGCTGTGAGGAAACATGAGGCAAGAAAGTTGACTTTCCAGCTGTCGCTGTGGACACGAGGTCCGAGAGACCGTCCCCAAATAATTCCTCACCCTTATTAGGCAAAACCTCCATGTGTTTTTTAGAATCGGCATCCCCTGTCCATTGCCGAGTCCATAAGACCCTTATGGCAGAAATGGACATTGCATTTATTCTAGAGCCCAGCAGGCAAATGTCCCTCTGGGCATCCCGCATATATAAGACGGCGTCTTTTATATGGCCCAGGGTTTGCAAAACAGTGTCCCTGTCCAGGGTATCTATCTCCTCTGACAGAGTATCTGTCCATGCTGCTACAGCGCTACACATCCAGGCCGAAGCAATAGCAGGTCTCAGTAGAGTACCAGAATGTGTATACACTGACTTCAGGAGAGCTTCCTGCTTCCTATCCGCAGGATCATTTAGGGCGGCCGTATCCTGAGACGGCAGGGCCACCTTCTTAGATAAGCGTGTCAGCGCCTTGTCTACCCTAGGGGAGGATTCCCAACGTAACCTGTCCGTTGGCGGGAAAGGGTACGCCATAAGTAGCTTTTTGGAAATCACTACTTTCTTATCAGGGGAACTCCACGCTTCTTCACATAATTCATTTAATTCATGTGAAGGGGGAAAAGTCACTGCCTGTTTTTTCTCCCCAAACATATACACCCTCTTGTCAGGGACATGGTTATCCTCTGAAATGTGCAATACCCCCTTCATTGCAATAATCATGTAGCGGATGGCCTTGGTCATCTTAGGCTGTAAATGTGCCTCATCATCGTCGATACTGGAGTCGGACTCCGTGTCGGCATCTGTGTCAACCATCTGAGATAGTGGGCGTTTAATGAGACCCTGACGGCCTGAGTCGCCTGGTCAGGCACGGGTTGAGCCCCCGGCTGTCCCAAGGTTGCAGCGTTATCAAACCTTCTATGTAAGGAGCTTACATTATCATTTAAGACCTTCCACATATCCATCCAATCAGGTGTCGGCCCCGACACCACATTTATTTGCACTTGCTCCGCCTCCACGTAACCCTCATCAAACATGTCGACACAGACGTACCGACACACTGCACACACACCGGGAATGCTCTGACTGAGGACAGGACCCCACAAGGCCTTTGGGGAGACAGAGAGAGAGTATGCCAGCACACACCACAGCGCTATATCACCCAGGGATTTACACTATAATAGTGATTACCCAATAGCTGCTGATATTTTATATCTTTTGCGCCTAAATTTATGTGCCCCCCCTCTCTTTTTCCCTTTCTGTACCTGGATACTGCAGGGGAGAGCCTGGGGAGCTGCTTCCAGCGGAGCTGTGAAGAGAAAATGGCGCTGGTTAGTGCTGAGGAAGAAGGCCCCGCCCCCTCAGTGGCGGGCTTCTGTCCCGCTTTCCATGTGTAAAAATGGCGGGGGCTCGGACATATATACAGTCCCTGACTGTATATATGTCTATTCTTTTGCCAAAAAAGGTATTAAATTGCTGCCCAGGGCGCCCCCCCCTGCGCCCTGCACCCTACAGTGACCGGAGTGTGCGGTGTGCTGTGGGAGCAATGGCGCACAGCTGCAGTGCTGTTCGCTACCTTTAGTGAAGACAGGAGTCTTCTGCCGCCGATTTCGATGTCTTCTTCTGCTGCTGCTGTCTTCTGGCTCTGCGAGGGGGACGGCGGCGCGGCTCCGGGAACGGACGATCAAGGTCAGGTACCTGTGTTCGATCCCTCTGGAGCTAATGGTGTCCAGTAGCCTAAGAAGCGCAACCTAGCTTCAGTGAGTAGGTTTGCTTCTCTCCCCTCAGTCCCACGTAGCAGAGAGTCTGTTGCCAGCAGAAGCTCTCTGAACATAAAAAAACCTAACAAAATACTTTCTTTACTAGTAAGCTCAGGAGAGCCCACTAGGAGCACCCAGCTCTGGCCGGGCACAGATTCTAACTGAGGTCTGGAGGAGGGGCATAGAGGGAGGAGCCAGTGCACACCAGATAGTACCTAATCTTTCTTTAGAGTGCCCAGTCTCCTGCGGAGCCCGTCTATTCCCCATGGTCCTTCCGGAGTCCCCAGCATCCACTAGGACGTTAGAGAAATAATAAAACTAGAAAAAATCTTATGGAGCTCCCCTAGCTGTGCCCGGATCCACCGGGCACATTTTCTAAACTTAGTCTGGTAGGAGGGGCATAGCCGGAGGAGCCAGCTCACACTATTAAACTCTTAAAGTGCCCATGGTTCCCAAGGGACCCGTCTATAACCCATGGTACTAATGTGGACCCCAGCATCCTCTAGGACGTAAGAGAAATATGTGATACAGGAGAATGGAATCAGACACAACAGCTACAGGCACACTCAGTCACATGTACAATGCAGAAGTCATTACATATAAACAATAAAACTGCAATGGACTAGTAATTTACATATAACTATGTATGAGTATAGGTATAACAATGCACAGTAGACACTGGATGTATATCACAGAATACTTGTACCAAATATTCAGCTAGCAGTACACTTGTTCTTAACGAACACTGTCTAAAATGACGACATGTAGAATATTTAAGGTGTCTGTAAAAGCACAGCGCTGATGAGACAGGCGGCTTTATAGAGGAGACAGAGCCCTGCAGTCCTGGAGATCAGCCCAGCTAGTAGTGAAGATTGCACCAAAATCTCTGTCAGGGAGTGAGGGAGAGAGAGATGCAGCTCCAGGACGGGAACACCAGCAGTAGATGGCGCCCGGAGCTGGGGGAGGGGCTACAGGTCAGCTCCTTATCCCCTATGCTGGACTTCACCACCAGGTACTATGGAGCCTATTGTAAACGGATTTTAGTAAATCCGACCTGTGCTTTCTGCCCTGGTGGATATAGGGCCTAATGTCGAGTTGATCGCAGCAGCAAATTTGTTAGCAGTTGGGTAAAACCATGTGCACTGCAGGGAGGACAGATATAACATGTGCAGAGAGAGTTAGATTTGGGTGTGGTGTATTCAAACTGAAATCTAAATTGCAGTGTAAAAATAAAGCAGCTAGTATTTACCCCGCACAGAAACAAAATAACCCACCTAAATCTAACTCTCTGCCAATGTTATATCTGCCCCCCCCCTGCAGTGTACATGGTTTTGCCCTATTGCTAACAAACTTGCTGCGATCAACTCAGAATTACCCCCATAGTGGGGTGCCTGTGCAGTACAGTGTCCACGTCAGCGGCGCGGTCTGTCTCCTGGGACTGCGACCAGACTGCGATTTACCGGCGGGACCCACCTGGGGGACCCTCTTACCTCCTGCCTGATGTGCAGCCACGCAATCCAGGAGAGCGTCAGCGGTTTGTGCCAGAAGTCCGGTGCGCCTCCACTGCAAGTACCCGGGAACCAGGCCGCAGGAGTTTGCAGCGCTGCTGGGGGAGGTGATGGAGCCGCAGCAAAAGCTCAGACTGACATAAATAGTGCTGCTGCCCTTGAAGTCTTCTAAAAAAAAGCTCTTTCAGGGCTGCCTAGCGCAGCCCCACTTGTAAGTGACCTGCACTGCAGGCACCTACTTACAAAACTGAGCTCCAGTGCCTGGAGGCGGGGTTATAGAGGAGGCAATGCAATGCATCCTGGGAATTGCACTGCCTCCTCTAGGCACCAACAGGCTAAGTCAAAGCTTTAGCCCGTTGGTGCCGCGGATCAAAATCCAACTCTACACCCCGATGTTATTCCCTGTGGAATACCAGTGTACCCTGCTGCAGAAATATTTTTCTCAAACATCAGCAACATCACAACGTTACTTTTTTACACCTGCCAGGTACACAGGGGAGGTGCTGGGGATGGGGGGGGGGGGGGGGGGGGGTGTTACACTTTCCTTGTGGCTGCTATTGTCTGCAATCGCTCAGTGGGGGGTCCTGCAGTGCTGACTGATCAGAAGTGATCAGCTGCACGGCAAACACTGGTACTTCTGAGAGCAGCAGCAGAGGGAAGGGAAGTTTCCCTTCCCTGCCGCTGCTAACACTGTTTATCTGACTGGTTGCATCCTGTGTGACCAGGTCAGATAAAGCACTTGCTGGTATGGTCGCATCTGACGCGACCATGCCAGGCAAGTGGTTAAGAATTTTTAGTCTTTCCGGGTAAGAATTGTGATGTATGCCATACACCACTTTAGAAACTGTACAAAGAAGGGCAACTAATGTATTAATATTCTTCCAGAATATTCCAGGGAGTATATTTACTAAAATTCATAATTGACAGGATTTGAAGGGAGATTAAAACACAAATGACATCGGTAGTGTGAATCTGCAACTTTTTGTTTTTTGTGTGATTCATTTACTAAGATGTCGTATTCTGCATTTTCTTTTTTTCCGATGCCGATGTCATTCGTAATTTCTGGCAGTGTTTGACGGGAGTGATTAGTAAAACACTGACGGACTTAACGCAATGAATCCCGGCTGGATCTCTGAGATCCGTGCAGGGCTTCATTGTGTATATTAGGTGAAGAAAGAGTTAAAAATCAGAAAAAAAAATGCGTAAGCATAACCAGCCTCGGGCTCTTTGAGCCGGTCCTGGTTTTAAAAATACAGGGGAAAAATTGACTGGGGTCCCACCATATTTAAACAACCAGCACCGGGCTCTGCGCCTGGTCCTGGTGCAAAAAATACGGGGGACAAAAACGTAGGGGTCCCCCGTATTTTTAACACCAGCACCGGGCTCCACTAGTCAGAGAGATAATGCCACAGCCGGGGGACACTTTTATATTGGTCCCTGCGGCCCTGGCATTAAATCCCCAACTAGTCACCCCTGGAGTCACCCCTGGAGTGGGGACCCCTTAAATCAAGGGGTCCCCCCCTCCAGCCACCCAAGGACCCGGGGTGAAGCCCGAGGCTGTCCCCCCCCCCCCCCCCTCCATCCAAGGGCGGTGGATGGGAGGCTGATAGCCTTTTGTGTAAAAAAAAAACAAGAGTATTTAGCTTCCCCCACAAGCTGGTACTTGGAGAACCACAAGTACCAGCATGCAGGGGGGGGGGGGGGGGGCCGCTGGTACCACATACATAGTAACATAGTATCTAAGGTTGAAAAAAGACAATTTGTCCATCAAGTTCAACCTATTTGTGATCTCCTATGCAGGATTATTTGGTATAAAATTTTGACTGATGCTGATGCCTGGCGTTACGTTTTATCCCTCTTTTTTATAATAACTATAGTGCGTTACTATGCACCATAACCCTGGATATCCTTATCCATTAGGAATTTATCTAATCCATTCTTAAAGGTGTTGACTGAGTCCACCATTACAACTCCCTCAGGCAGGGAATTCCAAACACGTACCGTCCTTACCGTGAAAAAGCCTTTACGCCGTATTGTGCGGAATCTCCTCTCCTCTAACCTGAGCGAGTGTCCACGAGTTCTCTGTGCTGATCTAACCAAAAACAGGTCTCCCGCAAGTTCTGTGTATTGTCCCCTGATACATTTGTAGATGTTGCTCATGTCCCCTCTTAGTCTCCTCTTTTCCAATGTAAACATGCTTAGCCTTGCAAGCCTTTCCTCGTATTCCAGCGTCTCCATGCCCTTAGTTTGGTCGCCCGCCTCTGAACCTTTTCTAGCTCCAGGATATCCTTTTTGTAGTATGGTGCCCAGAATTGTACACAGTATTCAAGGTGTGGCCTCACTAGTGATTTATACAACGGGAGTATAACACTCTCGTCCCTAGCATCAATTCCCCGTTTTATGCATGCTAATATCTTATTAGCCTTCTTTGCTGCAATCCTACTTTGGGTACTACTGCTTAGTTTGCTATCTATGAGGACATCTAAGTCCTTTTCCAGTACAGAATCCCCTAATTTTACCCCATTTAGTATGTAGGTGTTATTTTTGTTCTTGTTACCATAGTGCATTACCTTACACTTGTCTGTATTGAAGCGCATTCTTGATTTCGCTGCCCATGCTTCTAATTTAACGAAGTCGTTCTGAAGCAACTCAGCATCCCCCTCCGTATTTATAACTTTACACAATTTGGTATCATCTGCAAAAATTGACACCATGCTCTCTAGACCTTCTGTTAAGTCGTTAATGAAAATATTGAACAATAGCGGTCCTAATACTGAGCCTTGTGGCACACCACTTAACACTTCAGTCCAATTTGAAAAAGATCCATTAACCACAACGCGCTGCTCCCTATTATCTAACCAATTTTTGATCCAAGTGCATATTGTGCTTCCTAGCCCTATTTCTTGTAGCTTGTAGATAAGTCTCATGTGTGGTACAGTGTTGAAAGCTTTTGCAAAGTCTAAAAAGATTACATCCACCTCTTTACCCTGATCTAAGTGTGCACTTACTGTTTCATAAAAGCCAAGTAAGTTGGTTTGACAGGATCGGTCCTTCACAAATCCATGTTGATTCCTTTTAATGACCTTATTGACTTCAAGGAACTTCTGAATACTATCTCTTAGAATACCTTCCAATACTTTCCCCAGTAAGACTAACTGGTCTATAATTACCTGGTTCAGCTTTACTTCCCTTTTTGAATATAGGCACTATTTCCGCTATACGCCAGTCTTTGGGAACCATACCTGATATAACTGAATCCTTAAAGATCAAAGATAGCGGTTTTGCCAGTTCAAAGTGAAGCTCCATTAGAACCCTTGGGTGAATACCAGCGGGCCCTGGTGATTTATTAATCTTTAAATGTTTTAATCGGTCACAGACTACCTCCTCACTTAAATAAGTACCTATCAGTGGGATATTCTCATTATTGAGATTATGTGTTAGTCCCTGAATTGGGTCCTCTCTAGTAAATACTGTTGAAAAAAACTCATTTAGTGTGTCCGCTATGTCATTATCATTTTTGCTTAAGACTCCCAACTTGTCTTTTAAAGGGCCTATACTCTCCTTTAATCTCTTGCTATTAATGTATTTAAAGATTTTTTTGGGGATTCGCTTTGCTTTCCTTTGCTACTAGTTTGTCAGTTTCTACTTTAGCCGCTCTTATTTCCTTTTTGCATAATTTGTTACAGTCCTTATAGTGCTGAAATGACTCAGCTTCCCTGTCAGATTTGTATTTTTTAAATGCTCGCCTTTTATTGCCCATAAGTTCCTTTATCTTTTTGTTAAGACACATCAGTTTTTGATTTTTATTCCTTTTTTTTGCCGCTTGTAGGAATAAATTTGAGAGTATTTTTAGCTAGCAGGAATTTTAGTACATCCCATTTCTCCGTAGTATTTTTTCCTAGAAACAAACCTTACCATTCAATATCCCTGAAATATACCCTCATCTGTTCAAAATTCGCTTTGCTAAAGTTTAGAGTCCTAGTCGAGACAGTATAGGACTGTTTATGAAAACTGATATTGAATGTGACCATATTGTGGCCGCTCTTTCCAATGGGTTCCCCTACTATAATACCTGATACTAAATCCCCATTGTTTGTTAATAACAGGTCTAAGATTGCATTGTACCTGGTAGGTTCCTCAATTATACGAGAGAATATCCCGCACCTGAACTAATGGTAATTAATTTTAATATTGGGGATTGTATGTTAAGTTCTTAATGTGCATAACACATGTGTATATAAACATCGATGCTACCCACTAATCCAAAGGTATATATAGAAGAAAAGAATTGTAGCAGGGATCAGTTTCTTAGGGTGCACTCCATCCCATTCACGAATATATATCTGTAATATTTAATAATTTCATGAATTGGAGTATATATTCTCAAACATAAATAAACAATACCCACGTGGAATACTTCCCTTGCTTTTATTCCACATGTGATATTATCATGGCCTGGATATTTCACCATACAAAAGCGAAATATTTAAAAACAATATAGAAATAGAAAAACGTGAAGAAAAGAAAATCTTTATTAGACAGATTTCTGTCTTGTGTACAAATAAAATATTGTTAAAACCAAATCGTGTGCCGCCTGTTATTTCTTATATATTCAATATACTCTTATGATGAGTATACACTTTTAAAGCTCCAAATGTTTATATGTATCTCCCATGAATAGTAATGTATTGTTATCCTTGCCATAGATTTCTATGCATAATACATAACTGCACCTATACCCGAATGGTATACCACATAAAGTATTCAATATAATCTGTGTTGATCTCAATGAATTATAAAGAGAAAAGGAGGAGTAAATATAAGGTTTAATGTTTCAATCACAGCCTTGGTATTTGTAATGTGTCTATTCACTTTATTGTACTAGCAACAATTATTTTCAATATTGTATTGCTTTATATACAGAGACTGGCAACAAATGTTGCCGTATGAGTTTCAATTGGAGATCTTGGCAGTCTGCCCTTATTTCTGTACCGGGGACATTAAGCAGGCATTACACATACCAAAATATTTTTGGCTGTTCATAATGTTTTGCCCCAGACACTTATTGTCTCAATCTGTGTCCCTGTGTATATCCCTGCTTGGCACAGATGTGTGGAGTTACACAAATATAGTTGCTGATACTATCCAACAACAGGGGAAGTACCTGGTTAGCCGTGTGCCGCCAGTGCTATGTTAAATGTTTATAGCTCATAAGTGACTTGCCCTTACTGTATATGCCGTGTAGTGTGTGGAGGAGATTTAGTGACAGGAAGCCTGATCACGTATTTATATTAAAAATGTGCTAGTCATTTATGTACCATTATTTCTAGACCTACTGCCATGCCTAATAGTACATATCTATAAGAAGCAGAGTCAGCATACTTTGAGCTCAAGCACTATCGTAAAAGATCTAATATATATTAATCGCTGACTCTGATATATCTTATTACTATTTATTTGTATTAGGAGCAGACAGCAGTCCCTGCAGCAATTATTACATCTAGTGCACATGATGTATGGGGAATTATAGAACGCTGTGCATAAAAGCACAGGAGTAGATGTATCTCGAAGCATACTGGAACATCTAATATGACCTATATAAACTGACTGGTATATTATCTGGGACGTACTTCCCCTGTTGTTGGATAGTATCAGCAACTATATTTGTGTAACTCCACACATCTGTGCCAAGCAGGGATACACACAGGGACACAGATTGAGACAATAAGTGTCTGGGGCAAAACATTATGAACAGCCAAAAAATTTTGGTATGTGTAATGCCTGCTTAATGTCCCCGGTACAGAAATAAGGGCAGACTGCCAAGATCTCCAATTGAAACTCATACGGCAACATTTGTTGCCAGTCTCTGTATATAAAGCAATACAATATTGAAAATAATTGTTGCTAGTACAATAAAGTGAATAGACACATTACAAATACCAAGGCTGTGATTGAAACATTAAACCTTATATTTACTCCTCCTTTTCTCTTTATAATTCATTGAGATCAACACAGATTATATTGAATACTTTATGTGGTATACCATTCGGGTATAGGTGCAGTTATGTATTATGCATAGAAATCTATGGCAAGGATAACAATACATTACTATTCATGGGAGATACATATAAACATTTGGAGCTTTAAACATTTATACTCATCATAAGAGTATATTGAATATATAAGAAATAACAGGCGGCACACGATTTGGTTTTAACAATATTTTATTTGTACACAAGACAGAAATCTGTCTAATAAAGATGTTCTTTTCTTCACGTTTTTCTATTTCTATATTGTTTTTAAATATTTCGCTTTTGTATGGTCAAATATCCAGGCCATAATAATATCACATGTGGAATAAAAGCAAGGGAAGTATTCCACGTGGGTATTGGTTATTTATGTTTGAGAATATATACTCAGCAACAAATTCATGAAATTATTAAATATTACAGATATATATTCGTGAATGGGATGGAGTGCACCCTAAGAAACTGATCCCTGCTACAATTCTTTTCTTCTATAGGTTCCTCAATTAGTTGAACTAAGTAGTTATCATTTAGTGTTTAAAAATAGGATTTTAATACCTACCGGTAAATCCTTTTCTCTTAGTCCGTAGAGGATGCTGGGGATGCTTCAAGAACCATGGGGTATAGACGGGATCCGCAGGAGACATGGGCACTTTAAGACTTTGAATGGGTGTGAACTGGCTCCTCCCTTTATGCCCCTCCTTCAGACTCCAGTTTAAGGAACTGTGCCCAGGGAGATGGACATTTAGAGGAAAGAATTTATTGTTAAAACACGGTGAGCATCTTACCAGCTCACACCTCAAGTATGCCGCAGAACGTGGCATTCAATAGAACACCAGCCGACGGCAAAAAAAATATGCAGCAATACGCTGACAGAAAGTGTAACACAACCTGCATGTAAACACAACCAATAACAGCATAACGCATGTAACGTCATGAACAACGTCAGCAAAAGGCTGACTGAACGCAACACAACATGTGTGTAACCATAACCAATGATAAAGCTAATTATTTATCTTATAACATTCACTATATATTGGTAAGAGACTCAGTACGCAATGGGCGTACGGGGTACCGTACTGGTACGCACTTAGCGTAGCAGACGCTAGGCCGTGGTCGAGACGCACGAGCGGCACGTTCGCTCACGGCTTACGCTGGGTATCGAGCACGCTATAGGCGGCCCGAGCACCGTAATGCAACGCTACTAGCGTAGCGGACGCTGTGTCCACGAGAGGAACACGAGCGGCGCAGACGCTCACAGGATGACACACAGTAAACCTTGTATGCAACACACTGAAAGGCTAAGCTTATACTGTAAACCTTGGTCTTGTAATGTTAACACAATGTAACGCTGATTAACCTCTATTACATGAAAGCTGATTGAGCGATTGAGACGCACAGAAACCCTCTATACTAGCTAGAGAAACACAGACACCTTGCTGAGGTTCCAACACCTTTACTAACGAGATTTAGCTATGTAAAAAGGGGAAAACAGTTACAGCTTATACACTACAGCACTAACATAAAACACCTAAACAGAATAACTGAAAATATACAATATACAACAGCGTCTTAATCCTAAATAATAACAGAGAGAGAGAGAGAGTATGGCAAATACAAACAGAGAATAAGTTGGTTACAGAGAAAAACTTACACACTGGGGAATGATCGCTGCGCAGTCCTGGAACCAGCTCTCTAGTTAGTCAATGATGAAAACCGTTGTGGAGAGTAGACTGAGCTGTCCCTGGCTGGCTGTTCTTATATACACTACATACAGTACACTACAAAGGGCCCTACAATCTCATTGTTCATTGGACACAGGAATCTGTCTTCACATTATAACAAAAGGTCATAGGTTGATTCGAACAGGTGGGCTGTGACTATTTCAAACTGCTCAGGTGGGAGGGAATCTTAGGTTTCCCGCCGCATGGATAATGAACTGCAAATACAGTAAATGTCCATAAACTTCTTATAAACATAACTATAAGCAGGAGCGATTAATCTCTTTCAAACCAACACCGGAATGTTACTGATAATATACTCTTCCGTTGCATACTAAACACCACTGCTCAAAACCTGTCTGACCCTTCGTATCATGTAAAGAGGGATCTCTCTGTCCATGAACCAGTTACACTAAACAAACTTACTGATATTATTAAGGGGACCATAACCTATAAAATACACTATTTAGATTAACTATGTAACGATCGAGTCGCCCGCCAGACGCACACAAACTCTACCGTAAATGCGCATATCACGCGCCTGAGCGCACGACCGTGGAGGCGCCGTCACGCAAATGCGAATATGCGCACGCACGGGAGAGAATGTGCACGTGCAGCGGGCAAGCGCATGGGGTTAGTACAAGGCATCATAGGTCGCCATATTTTTCGGCTTTGACACCAATAACTGCAGACACAGTACGCACTGGGATGGGCACCCAGCATCCTCTACGGACTAAGAGAAAAGGATTTACCGGTAGGTATTTAAATCCTATTTTCTCATACGTCCTAAAGGATGCTGGGGATGCTCAAGAACCATGGGGTTTACACCAAAGCTCTAGCACGGGCGGGAGAGTGCGGATGACTCTGCAGCACCGATTGACCGAACAAGAGGTCCTCATCAGCCAGGGTATCAAACTTGTAAAACTTTGCAAAGGTGTTTGAACCCAACCAAGTAGCTGCTCAGCAAAACTGCAATGCTGAAACCCCTCTGGCAGCCACCCAGGATGCGCCCACCTTTCTAGTAGAATGGGCCTTTACCGACGTCGGTAACAGCAATCCAGCCGTAGTATGAGCATGCTGAATCGTACCTCTGATCCTATGCGCAACAGTCTGCTTGGAAGCAGAAACCCCAAACTTGTTGGGAGCAAACAGGACAAACAGAGCATCCGTTTTCCTAATCTGAGCCGTTCTGGCGACATAAATCCTCGAAGCTCTGACCTCATCGAGAGACTTCGTTTCCGCCACGGCTTCAGTAGCCACTGGCACCACAATATGTTGGTTCATATAAAACGATGAAACCACTATAGGTAGAAATTGCTGACGAGTTCTCAACTCCGCTCTATCAGCATGGAAGATTAAATAGGGCATTTGTGAGACAAAGCCGCTAATTCAGACACCCGCCTTGCGGATGCCAAGGCCAACAGCCTGACCACTTTCCAAGTGACAAATTTCAACTATACCTTACGTAAAGGTTCAACCAATGAGATTGCAGGAACTGCAACACCACGTTAAGATCCCATGGAGCCCCAGGGGGCACAAAGGGAGGTCGGATGTGTAACACTCCATTTACGAAAGTTTGAACTTTTGTAAAGGAGGCCAATTGTTTTTGGAAGAAAACCGATAAGGCTGAAATCTGAACCTTAATCGAGCACCACTTAAGACCCGCATCCACACCATCATGTGAAAAATGGAGAAAACGACCCAAATGGAATTCTTCCGTAGGAGCCTTCTTGGATTCGGACCAAGACACATACTTTCTCTAAATACGGTGGTAATGTTTTGACGTTACTCCTTTTCTGGCCTGAAGAAGAATAGGGATGACTTCACTGGGAAAAACCCTTTAGGGCTAGGATCCGGAGTTCAACCTCCAAGCCATCAAACAAAGCCGCGGTAAGTCTTGGTATACGCACAGCCCCTGCTGTAACAGATCCTCTCTTAGAGGAAGAGGCCAGGGATCTCCTATGAGTAATTCCTGAAGATCCGGATACCAGGCCCTTCTTGGCCAGTCTGGAACAATGGGGGTCATTCCGAGTTGTTCGCTCGCTAGCTGATTTTAGCAGCATTGCACACGCTAGGCCGCCGCCCTCTGGGAGTGTATCTTAGCTTAGCAGAATTGCGAACGAAAGGATTAGCAGAATTGCTAATAGAAATTTCTTAGCAGTTCTGAGTAGCTCCAGACCTACTTACAGATTGCGATCAGCTGAGGCCGTTTCGTTCCTGGTTTGACGTCACAAACACGCCCTGCGTTCGGCCAGCTACTCCCCCGTTTCTCCACTCCCGTGTTTTTCCGCACACTCCCAGAAAACGTCCAGTTTCCGCCCAGAAACACCCTCTTCCTGTCAATCACACTCCGATCACTTCAACGACGAAAAATCTTCGTTCGGACGTCAGTAAATCTACTAAGTTTTGTGCTAAAATACTAACCGCATGCATGAAAATTTTTGCCTTAATCGCTCCGTTGCGAAAATCGGCAACGAGCGAACAACTCGGAATGACCCCCAATGAGCAGTGCATGAACCTTTGTTCCTCTTATGATCTTTAACACTTTTGGAATGAGTGGAAACGGAGGGAACCCATAAACCGACTAAAACACCCATGGTGTCACTAGGGCTTCCACCGCTATTGCTTGAGGGTCCCTTGACCTGAAACAATATCTCTGAAGTTTCTTGTTGAGTCGAAACGCCATCCTGTCTATTTGAGGAATTCCCCTACCACTTGTCACTTCTGTGAAAAATTCTTGATGAAGACTCCTTTCTCCTGGATGGAGAACGTGTCTGCGAGGAATCCTGCTTCCCAGTTGTCCACTCTGGGAACGAACCTCGCTGACAGAGTACGTATATGTTTCGTCGCTCCGTGGAAAATCTGTCTGGCTTCTGCCATTACTGCTCCGTTTTCCGTTTGTAGAAAACCGTTATAAACGGCCCTTTATTCCAGACCGTTAATGCGGTGACAAGTATGCAAACTTGACCCTCTTCCTTTGAAGTTATCCACCTGTGCGACAGCTGCCCCGCCTCGGAGGCATGCATCTGTGGTCACTAGGATCCAGTCCTGGAACCCGAACCTGTGCTTATGAGAGCTGCGCCGCCACCACAGGAGTGATATTCTGGTCTTGAAAAACAGAATTAACCCAAGTGGGAACCGGACCACAGGTCCAACTGGTCCCGCCAAAACACCCTGGTATGTAACCTGCCCACTATATGGCCTCGTAGGCCGCAACCATCTTTTTCAGCAACTGAACGCATTGATGGATTGACACTAGCGCAGGACTGCCCAGACTCTGGATCCTCAGAGTCTTATCCACTGGAAGAAAACAACCACTCGGCTTCTTGAACTCGCCATAATCAGGAGAGCGTCCCAGTACAGGATAATAATGACTCCTTACTAGCGAAGGAAAACCATCATACCGCCCTCACTCTGGTGAATCGGTAATGACAATCCTGAATTGCAACAACCCCAGGAAAGCCTAATGCGGAAGAAACAGAAATTAGACTGCCTTTTTCCCTTTCTAGATTGGAGATCCCTGCCAAGAGAGATTCCATCTTGGATTTTAACTTCTTTATGTAGAAATTTTGGGATTTCAGATATAGGATTGGTCTGACCGAGCCGTCCGGCCTCGGGAACACGAAAAAACTTGAATAACAGCCTCTTTTTTTTTTTTTTTTTTTTTTTTAACCGGGACAGCAGGACAATGACCTGATCCTGACACAACTCTTGTATTGCGTCGCATACTACCTCCTCGTCCGGAGGAGAATCGGTAAAATCGATTTGAAAAAAATAAGAATTTACTTACCGATAATTCTATTTCTCGTAGTCCGTAGTGGATGCTGGGGACTCCGTAAGGACCATGGGGAATAGCGGCTCCGCTACCTGGTGTGCACTGGCTCCTCCCCCTATGACCCTCCTCCAAGCCTCAGTTAGGATACTGTGCCCGGACGAGCGTACACAATAAGGAAGGATTTTGAATCCCGGGTAAGACTCATACCAGCCACACCAATCACACCATATAACTTGTGATCTAAACCCAGTTAACAGCATGATAACAGAGGAGCCTCTAGAAAAGATGGCTCACTACAGCAATAACCCGATTTTTTGGTAACAATAACTATGTACCAGTATTGCAGACAATCCGCACTTGGGATGGGCGCCCAGCATCCACTACGGACTACGAGAAATAGAATTATCGGTAAGTAAATTCTTATTTTCTCTGACGTCCTAGTGGATGCTGGGGACTCCGTAAGGACCATGGGGATTATACCAAAGCTCCCAAACGGGCGGGAGAGTGCGGATGACTCTGCAGCACCAAATGAGAGAACTCCAGGTCCTCCTCAGCCAGGGTATCAAATTTGTAGAATTTTACAAACGTATTTGCTCCTGACCAAGTAGCTGCTCGGCAAAGTTGTAAAGCCGAGACCCCTCGGGCAGCCGCCCAAGATGAGCCCACCTTCCTTGTGGAATGGGCTTTTACAGATTTTGGCTGTGGCAGGCCTGCCACAGAATGTGCAAGCTGAATTTTACTACAAATCCAACGAGCAATAGTCTGCTTAGAAGCAGGAGCACCCAGCTTGTTGGGTGCATACAGAATAAACAACGAGTCAGATTTTCTGACTCCAGCCGTCCTGGAAACCTATATTTCCAGGGCCCTGACAACGTCTAGCAACTTGGAGTCCTCCAAGTCCCTAGTAGCCGCAGGCACCACAATAGGTTGATTCAGGTGAAACGCTGAAAACCACCTTAGGGAGAAACTGAGGACAAGTCCTCAATTCCGCCCTGTCCGAATGGAAAATCAGATGAGGGCTTTTACAGGATAAAGCCGCCAATTCTGACACGCACCTGGCCCAGGCCAGGGCCAACAGCATGACCACTTTCCATGTGAGATATTTTAACTCCACATATTTAAGTGGTTCAAACCAATGTGACTTTTGGAACCCAAAAACTACATTTAGATCCCAAGGTGCCACTGGAGGCACAAAAGGAGGCTGTATATACAGTACCCCTTTCACAAACGTCTGAACTTCAGGGACTGAAGCTAGTTCTTTTTGGAAGAAAATTGACAGGGCCGAAATTTGAACCTTAATGGACCCCCATTTCAGGCCCATAGACACTCCTGTTTGCAGGAAATGTAGGAATCGACCTAGTTGAAAATTCCTCCGTCGGGGCCTTACTGGCCTCGCACCACGCAACATATTTTCGCCAAATGTGGTGATAATGTTTTGCGGTTATATCTTTCCCGGCTTTGATCAGGATAGGAATGACTTCATCCGGAATGCCTTTCTCCTTCAGGATCCGGCGTTCAACCGCCATGCCGTCAAACGCAGCTGCGGTAAGTCTTGGAACAGACAGGGTCCTTGCTGGAGCAGGTCCCTTCTTAGAGGTAGAGGCCACGGATCCTCCGTGAGCATCTCTTGAAGTTCCGGTTACCAAGTCCTTCTTGGCCAATCCGGAGCCACGAATATAGTGCTTACTCCTCTCCATCTTATAATTCTCAGTACCTTGGGTATGAGAGGCAGAGGAGGGAACACATACACTGACTGGTACACCCACTGTGTTACTAGAGCATCTACAGCTATTGCCTGAGGGTCCCTTGACCTGGCGCAATACTTGTCGAGTTTTATAAACATGTGGAAGACTTCTGGGTGAAGTCCCCACTCTCCCGGGTGGGGGTCGTGTCTGCTGAGGAAGTCTGCTTCCCAGTTGTCCACTCCCGGAATGAATACTGCTGACAGTGCTATCACATGATTTTCCGCCCAGCGAAGAATCCTTGCAGCTTCTGCCTTGCCCTCCTGCTTCTTGTGTCACCCTGTCTGTTTACGTGGGTGACTGCCGTGATGTTGTCCGAATGGATCAACTCCGGGTGACCTTGAAGCAGAGGTCTTGCTGAGCTTAGAGCATTGTAAATGGCCCTTAGCTTCAGGATATTTATGTGAAGTGATGTCTCCAGGCTTGACCATAAGCTCTGGAAATTCCTTCCCTGTGTGACTGCTCCCCAGCCTCGCAGGCTGGCATCCGTGGTCACCAGGACCCAGTCCTGAATGTCGAATCTGCGGCCCTCTAGAAGATGAGCACTCTGCAACCACCACAGGAGAGACACCCTTGTGCTTGGTGACAGGGTTATCCGCTGATGCATCTGAAGATGCGACCCGGACCATTTGTCCAGCAGGTCCCACTGGAAAGTTCTTGCGTGGAATCTGCCGAATGGGATTGCTTCGTAGGAAGCCACCATTTTTCCCAGAACCCTTTCATTGATGTACTGAGACTTGGCTCGGTTATAGGAGGTTCCCGACTAGCTCGGATAACTCCCTGACTTTCTCCTCCGGGAGAAACACCTTTTTCTGGACTGTGTCCAGGATCATCCCTAGGAACAGAAGACGAGTCGTCGGAATCAGCTGCGATTTTGGAATATTGAGAATCCAATCGTGCTGCCGCAACACTACCTGAGATAGTGCTACACCGACCTCCAACTGTTCCCTGGATCTTACCCTTATCAGGGAATCGTCCAAGTAAGGGATAACTAAAATTCCCTTCCTTCGAAAGAGTATCATCATTTCGGCCATTACCTTGGTAAAGACCCGGGGTGCCGTGGACCATCCATACGGCAGCGTCTGAAACTGATAGTGACAGTTCTGTACCACAAACCTGAGGTACCCTTGGTGAGAAGGGTAAATTGGGACATGAAGGTAAGCATCCTTGATGTCCCGAGACATCATGTAGTCCCCTTCTTCCAGGTTCGCAATCACTGCTCTGAGTGACTCAATCTTGAATTTGAACCTCCGTATGTAAGTGTTCACGATTTTAGATTTAGAATCGGTCTCACCGAGCCGTCCGGCTTCGGTACCACAACAGTGTGGAATAATACCCCGTTCCCTGTTGCAGGAGGGGTACCTTGATTATCACCTGCTGGGAATACAGCTTGTGAATGGCTTCCAAAACTGCCTCCCTGTCAGAGGGAGACATCGGTAAAGCCGACTTTAGGAAACGGCGAGGGGGAGACGTCTCGAATTCCAATTTGTACCCCTGAGATATCACCTGAAGGATCCAGGGGTCTAAATGCGAGTGAGCCCACTGCGCGCTGAAATTCATTGAGACGGGCCCCCACCGTGCCTGATTCTGCTTGTAAAGCCCCAGCGTCATACTGAGGGCTTGGCAGAGGCGGGAGAGGGCTTCTGTTCCTGGGAACTGGCTGATTTCTGCAGCCTTTTTCCTCTCCCTCTGTCACGGGGCAGAAATGAGGAACCTTTTGCCCGCTTGCCCACGAAAGGACTGCGCCTGATAATACGGCGTCTTCTTATGTTGAGAGGCGACCTGGGGTACAAACGTGGATTTCCCAGCTGTTGCCGTGGCCACCAGGTCTGAAAGACCGACCCCAAATAACTCCTCCCCTTAATAAGGCAATACTTCCAAATGCCGTTTGGAATCCGCATCACCTGACCACTGTCGTGTCCATAACCCTCTACTGGCAGAAATGGACAACGCACTTAGACTTGATGCCAGTCGGCAAATATTCCGCTGTGCATCACGCATATATAGAAATGCATCTTTTAAATGCTCTATAGGCAATAATATACTGTCCCTATCTAGGGTATCAATATTTTCAGTCAGGGAATCCGACCACGCCAACCCAGCACTGCACATCCAGGCAGAGGCGATTGCTGGTCGCAGTATAACACCAGTATGTGTGTAAATACATTTTAGGATACCCTCCTGCTTTCTATCAGCAGGATCCTTAAGGGCGGCCATCTCAGGAGAGGGTAGAGCCCTTGTTCTTACAAGCGTGTGAGCGCTTTATCCACCCTAGGGGGTGTTTCCCAACACACCCTAACCTCTGGCGGGAAAGGATATAATGCCAATAACATTTTAGAAATTATCAGTTGTTATCGGGGGAAACCCACGCATCATCACACACCTCATTTAATTTCTCAGATTCAGGAAAACTACAGGTAGTTTTTCCTCACCGAACATAATACCCCTTTTTGGTGGTACTCGTATTATCAGAAATGTGTAAAACATTTTTCATTGCCTCAATCATGTAACGTGTGGCCCTACTGGAAGTCACATTTGTCTCTTCACCGTCGACACTGGAGTCAGTATCCGTGTCGGCGTCTATATCTGCCATCTGAGGTAACGGGCGCTTTAGAGCCCCTGACGGCCTATGAGACGTCTGGACAGGCACAAGCTGAGTAGCCGGCTGTCTCATGTCAACCACTGTCTTTTATACAGAGCTGACACTGTCACGTAATTCCTTCCAACAGTTCATCCACTCAGGTGTCGACCCCCTAGGGGGTGACATCACTATTACAGGCAATCTTCTCCGTCTCCACATCATTTTTCTCCTCATACATGTCGACACAAACGTACCGACACACAGCACACACACAGGGAATGCTCTGATAGAGGACAGGACCCCACTAGCCCTTTGGGGAGACAGAGGGAGAGTTTGCCAGCACACACCAGAGCGCTATATATATACAGGGATAACCTTATATAAGTGTTTTTCCCCTTATAGCTGCTGTATTTTTAATACTGCGCGTAATTAGTGCCCCCCTCTCTTTTTTAACCCTTTCTGTAGTGTAGTGACTGCAGGGGAGAGCCAGGGAGCTTCCCTCCAACGGAGCTGTGAGGGAAAATGGCGCCAGTGTGCTGAGGAGATAGGCTCCGCCCCCTTCTCGGCGGCCTTATCTCCCGTTTTTCTGTGTATTCTGGCAGGGGTTAAATTCATCCATATAGCCCAGGAGCTATATGTGATGCATTTTTTGCCATCCAAGGTGTTTTTATTGCGTCTTAGGGCCCCCCCCCAGCGCCCTGCACCCTCAGTGACCGGAGTGTGAAGTGTGCTGAGAGCAATGGCGCACAGCTGCAGTGCTGTGCGCTACCTTGTTGAAGACAGGACGTCTTCTGCCGCCGATTTTCCGGACCTCTTCTGTCTTCTGGCTCTGTAAGGGGGCCGGCGGCGCGGCTCTGGGACCTATCCATGGCTGGGCCTGTGATCGGTCCCTCTGGAGCTAATGTCCAGTAGCCTAAGAAGCCCAATCCACTCTGCACGCAGGTGAGTTCGCTTCTTCTCCCCTTAGTCCCTCGATGCAGTGAGCCTGTTGCCAGCAGGTCTCACTGAACATAAAAAACCTAAAACTAAACTTTTCACTAAGCAGCTCAGGAGAGCCACCTAGTGTGCACCCTTCTCGTTCGGGCACAAAAATCTAACTGAGGCTTGGAGGAGGGTCATAGGGGGAGGAGCCAGTGCACACCAGGTAGTTCTAAAGCTTTACTTTTGTGCCCAGTCTCCTGCGGAGCCGCTATTCCCCATGGTCCTTACGGAGTCCCCAGCATCCACTAGGACGTCAGAGAAATAAGAATTTACTCACCGGTAATTCTATTTCTCGTAGTCCGTAGTGGATGCTGGGCACTCCGTAAGGACCATGGGGAATAGCGGGCTCCGAAGGAGGCTGGGCACTCTAGAAAGATTTAGGACTACCTGGTGTGCACTGGCTCCTCCCACTATGACCCTCCTCCAAGCCCCAGTTAGGACACCGTGCCCGGACGAGCAGACATAATAAGGAAGGATTTAGAATCCCGGGTAAGACTCTTACCAGCCACACCAATCACACCGTACAACTCGTGATACTATATCCAGTTTGACAGTATGAAAACAACTGAGCCTCTCAACAGATGGCTCAACAATAACCCTTTAGTTAGCAATATTTACTTACCGATAATTCTATTTCTCATAGTCCGTAGTGGATGCTGGGGACTCCGAAAGGACCATGGGGAATAGCGGCTCCGCAGGAGACTGGGCACAAAAGTAAAAAGCTTTAGGACTACCTGGTGTGCACTGGCTTCTCCCCCTATGACCCTCCTCCAAGCCTCAGATAAGACACTGTGCCCGGACGAGCGTACACAATAAGGAAGGATTTTGAATCCCGGGTAAGACTCATACCAGTCACACCAATCACACCGTACAACTTGTGATCTGAACCCAGTTAACAGCATAATAACAGAAGAAGCCTCCGAAAAGATGGCTCACAATAACAATAACCCGATTTTTGTAACAATACCTATGTACAAGTAATGCAGACAATCCGCACTTGGGATGGGCGCCCAGCATCCACTACGGACTATGAGAAATAGAATTATCGGTAAGTAAATTCTTATTTTCTCTAACGTCCTAGTGGATGCTGGGGACTCCGAAAGGACCATGGGGATTATGCCAAAGCTCCCAAACGGGCGGGAGAGTGCGGATGACTCTGCAGCACCGAATGAGAGAACTCCAGGTCCTCCTCAGCCAGGGTATCAAATTTGTAGAATTTAGCAAACGTGTTTGCCCCTGACCAAGTAGCTGCTCGGCAAAGTTGTAAAGCCGAGACCCCTCGGGCAGCCGCCCAAGATGAGCCCACTTTCCGTGTGGAATGGGCTTTTACAGATTTTGGCTGTGGCAGGCCTGCCACAGAATGTGCAAGCTGAATTGTACTACAAATCCAACGAGCAATCGTCTGCTTAGAAGCAGGAGCACCCAGCTTGTTGGGTGCATACAGGATAAACAGCGAGTCAGATTTTCTGACTCCAGCCGTCCTGGAAACATATATTTTCAGGGCCCTGACTACGTCCAGCAACTTGGAATCCTCCAAGTCCCTAGTAGCCGCAGGCACCACAATAGGCTGGTTTAAGTGAAAAGCTGAAACCACCTTAGGGAGAAATTGAGGACGAGTCCTCAATTCTGCCCTGTCCGTATGAAAAATTAGGTAAGGGCTTTTATAGGATAAAGCCGCCAATTCTGAGACACGCCTGGCTGAAGCCAGGGCTAACAGCATTACCACTTTCCATGTGAGATATTTTAAGTCCACAGTGGTGAGTGGTTCAAACCAATGTGATTTTAGGAATCCCAAAACTACATTGAGATCCCAAGGTGCCACTGGAGGCACAAAAGGAGGCTGTATATGCAGTACTCCCTTGACAAACGTCTGAACTTCAGGAACAGAAGCCAGTTCTTTTTGGAAGAATATTGACAGGGCCGAAATTTGAACCTTAATGGACCCTAATTTGAGGCCCATAGACAGTCCTGTTTGCAGGAAATGACCCAGTTGAAATTCCTCTGTAGGGGCCTTCCTGGCCTCGCACCACGCAACATATTTACGCCAAATACGGTGATAATGTTGTACGGTTACATCCTTCCTGGCTTTGATCAGGGTAGGGATGACTTCATCCGGAATGCCTTTTTCCTTCAGGATCCGGCGTTCAACCGCCATTCCGTCAAACGCAGCCGCGGTAAGTCTTGGAACAGACATGGTCCCTGCTGGAGCAGGTCCTTTCTTAGAGGTAGAGGCCACGGGTCTTCCGTGAGCATCTCTTGAATTTCCGGGTACCAAGTCCTTCTTGGCCAATCCGGAGCCACGAGTATAGTCTTTACTCCTCTCCTTCTTATGATTCTCAGTACTTTTGGTATGAGAGGAAGAGGAGGGAACACATACACTGACTGGTACACCCACGGTGTTACCAGAGCGTCCACAGCTATTGCCTGAGGGTCCCTTGACCTGGCGCAATATCTGTCCAGTTTTTGTTGAGGCGGGACGCCATCATGTCCACCTTTGGTTTTTCCCAACGGTTCACAATCATGTGGAAGACTTCTGGGTGAAGTCCCCACTCCCCCGGGTGAAGATCGTGTCTGCTGAGGAAGTCTGCTTCCCAGTTGTCCACTCCCGGAATGAACACTGCTGACAGTGCTATCACATGATTCTCCGCCCAGCGAAGAATCCTTGCCACTTCCATCATTGCCCTCCTGCTTCTTGTGCCGCCCTGTCTGTTTACGTGGGCGACTGCCGTGTTGTTGTGCGACTGGATCAACACCGGCTGACCCTGAAGCAGAGGTCTTGCCTGACTTAGGGCATTGTAAATGGCCCTTAGTTCCAGGATATTTATGTGAAGTGACGTTTCCATGCTTGACCACAAGCCCTGGAAATTTCTTCCCTGTGTGACTGCTCCCCAGCCTCTCAGGCTGGCATCCGTGGTCACCAGGACCCAATCCTGAATGCCGAATCTGCGGCCCTCTAGGAGATGAGCACTCTGTAACCACCACAGGAGAGACACCCTTGTCCTTGGAGACAGGGTTATCCGCTGATGCATTTGAAGATGCGATCCGGACCATTTGTCCAGCAGATCCCACTGAAAAGTTCTTGCGTGGAATCTGCCGAATGGAATCGCTTCGTAAGAAGCCACCATCTTTCCCAGGACCCTTGTGCATTGATGTACTGACACTTGGCCTGGTCTTAGGAGGTTCCTGACTAGGTCGGATAACTCCTTGGCCTTCTCCTCCGGGAGAAACACCTTTTTCTGTACTGTGTCCAGAATCATCCCTAGGAACAGCAGACGTGTCGTCGGAATCAGCTGCGATTTTGGAATATTTAGAATCCATCCGTGCTGTCGTAGTACTACTTGAGATAGTGCTACTCCGACCTCTAACTGTTCTCTGGACCTTGCCCTTATCAGGAGATCGTCCAAGTAAGGGATAATTAAGACGCCTTTTCTTCGAAGAAGAATCATCATTTCGGCCATTACCTTGGTAAAGACCCGGGGTGCCGTGGACAATCCAAACGGCAGCGTCTGAAACTGATAGTGACAGTTCTGTACCACAAACCTGAGGTACCCTTGGTGAGAAGGGCAAATTGGGACATGGAGGTAAGCATCCTTGATGTCCAGAGACACCATATAGTCCCCTTCTTCCAGGTTCGCTATCACTGCTCTGAGTGACTCCATCTTGAACTTGAACCTTTTTATGTAAGTGTTCAAGGATTTCAGATTTAAAATGGGTCTCACCGAGCCGTCCGGCTTCGGTACCACAAACAGCGTGGAATAATACCCCTTTCCCTGTTGTAGGAGGGGTACCTTGATTATCACCTGCTGGGAATACAGCTTGTGAATGGCTTCCAATACCGCCTCCCTGTCGGGGGGAGACGTTGGTAAAGCAGACTTCAGGAACCGGCGAGGGGGAGACGCCTCGAATTCCAATTTGTACCCCTGAGATACTACCTGCAGGATCCAGGGGTCCACTTGCGAGTGAGCCCACTGCGCGCTGAAATTCTTGAGACGGGCCCCCACCGTGCCTGAGTCCGCTTGTAAGGCCCCAGCGTCATGCTGAGGACTTGGCAGAAGCGGGGGAGGGCTTCTGTTCGTGGGAAGAGGCTGTCTGCTGCAGTCTTTTTCCCCTTCCTCTGCCCCGGGGCAGATATGAGTGGCCTTTTGCCCGCTTGCCCTTATGGGGACGAAAGGACTGAGCCTGAAAAGACGGTATCTTTTTCTGCTGCGAGGTGACTTGGGGTAAAAAGGTGGATTTTCCAGCCGTTGCCGTGGCCACCAGGTCCGATAGACCGACCCCAAATAACTCCTCCCCTTTATACGGCAATACTTCCATATGCCGTTTGGAATCCGCATCCCCTGACCACTGTCGCGTCCATAATCCTCTTCTGGCAGAAATGGACATCGCACTTACTCTTGATGCCAGAGTGCAAATATCCCTCTGTGCATCTCGCATATATAGAAATGCATCCTTTAAATGCTCTATAGTCAATAATATATTGTCCCTGTCCAGGGTATCAATATTTTCAGTCAGGGAATCCGACCAAGCCACCCCAGCACTGCACATCCAGGCTGAGGCGATTGCTGGTCGCAGTATAATACCAGTATGTGTGTATATACTTTTAAGGATATTTTCCAGCTTCCTATCAGCTGGTTCCTTGAGGGCGGCCGTATCAGGGGACGGTAACGCCACTTGTTTTGATAAGCGTGTGAGCGCCTTATCTACGCTAGGGGGTGTTTCCCAACGCGCCCTAACCTCTGGCGGGAAAGGGTATAATGCCAATAACTTTTTAGAAATTAGCAGTTTTTTATGGGGGAAACCCACGCTTCATCACACACCTCATTTAATTCATCTGATTCGGGAAAAACTACGGGTAGTTTTTTCACACCCCACATAATTCCCTTCTTTGTGGTATTTGTAGTATCAGAAATGTTCAAAACCTCCTTCATTGCCGTGATCATGTAACGTGTGGCCCTACTGGAAAATACGTTTGTTTCCTCACCGTCGACACTGGAGTCAGTGTCCGTGTCTGGGTCGACCACCTGAGGTAACGGGCGCTTTAGAGCCCCTGACGGTGTTTGAGACGCCTGTACAGGTATTAACTGATTTGTCGGCTGTCTCATGTCGTCAACAGTCTTTTGTAAAGTGCTGACACTATCACGTAATTCTTTCCATAAGACCATCCAGTCAGGTGTCGACTCCCTAGGGGGTGACATCACTAACACAGGCAATTGCTCCGCCTCCACACCATTTTCCTCCTCATACATGTCGACACAACGTACCGACACACAGCACACACACAGGGAATGCTCTGATAGAGGACAGGACCCCACTAGCCCTTTGGGGAGACAGAGGGAGAGTTTGCCAGCACACACCAGAGCGCTATATATATATATACAGGGAAAACCTTATATAAGTGTTTTTCCCTAATATAGCTGCTGTATATATTTATATGCCAATTTAGTGCCCCCCCTCTCTTGTTTTACCCTGTTTCTGTAGTGCAGGACTGCAGGGGAGAGTCAGGGAGCCTTCCTCCAACGGAGCTGTGAGGAAAAAATGGCGCCAGTGTGCTGAGGAGATAGGCTCCGCCCCTTTTTCGGCGGCCTTTCTCCCGCTTTTTTATGTAAAAATAGGCAGGGGTTAAATACATCCATATAGCCCAGGAGCTATATGTGATGTATTTTTTGCCAAAAAAGGTGTTTTTATTGCGTCTCAGGGCGCCCCCCCCCCCCAGCGCCCTGCACCCTCAGTGACCGGAGTGTGAAGTGTGCTGAGAGCAATGGCGCACAGCTGCGGTGCTGTGCGCTACCTTAGTGAAGACAGGACGTCTTCTGCCGCCGATTTTCCGGACCTCTTCAGTCTTCTGGCTCTGTAAGGGGGACGGTGGCGCGGCTCTGGGACCCATCCATGGCTGGGCCTGTGATCGTCCCTCTGGAGCTAATGTCCAGTAGCCTAAGAAGCCCAATCCACTCTGCACGCAGTGAGTTCGCTTCTTCTCCCCTTAGTCCCTCGATGCAGTGAGCCTGTTGCCAGCAGGTCTCACTGAAAATAAAAAAACCTATTTAAACTTTTACTCTAAGCAGCTCAGGAGAGCCACCTAGATTGCACCCTTCTCGTTCGGGCACAAAATCTTAACTGAGGCTTGGAGGAGGGTCATAGGGGTAGGAGCCAGTGCACACCAGGTAGTCCTAAAGCTTTTTACTTTTGTGCCCAGTCTCCTGCGGAGCCGCTATTCCCCATGGTCCTTTCGGAGTCCCCAGCATCCACTAGGACGTTAGAGAAAACTATTTACAAGTATTGCAGACAATCCGCACTTGGGATGGGCGCCCAGCATCCACTACGGACTACGAGAAATAGAATTACCGGTGAGTAAATTCTTATTTTCTCTAACGTCCTAGTGGATGCTGGGAACTCCGTAAGAACCATGGGGATTATACCAAAGCTCCCAAACGGGCGGGAGAGTGCGGATGACTCTGTAGCACCGAATGAGAGAACTCCAGGTCCTCCTCAGCCAGGGTATCAAATTTGTAGAATTTTGCAAATGTGTTTGCCCCTGACCAAGTAGCTGCTCGGCAAAGTTGTAAAGCCGAGACCCCTCGGGCAGCCGCCCAAGATGAGCCCACCTTCCTTGTGGAATGGGCATTTACAGATTTTGGCTGTGGCATGCCTGCCACAGAATGTGCAAGCTGAATTGTACTACAAATCCAGCGAGCAATAGACTGCTTAGAAGCAGGAGCACCCAGCTTGTTGGGTGCATACAGGATAAACAGCGAGTCAGATTTTCTGACTCCAGCCGTCCTGGAAACATATATTTTCAGGGCCCTGACAACGTCTAGCAACTTGGAGTCCTCCAAATCCTTAGTAGCCGCAGGCACCACAATAGGCTGGTTCAGGTGAAACGCTGACACCACCTTAGGGAGAAACTGGGGACGAGTCCTCAATTCTGCCCTATCCATATGGAAAATCAGATAAGGGCTTTTACATGATAAAGCCGCCAATTCTGACACTCGCCTGGCTGAAGCTAAGGCCAATAACATGACCACTTTCCACGTGAGATATTTCAGATCCACGGTTTTTAGTGGCTCAAACCAATGTGATTTTAAGAAACTCAACATCACGTTGAGATCCCAAGGTGCCACAGGAGGCACAAATGGGGGCTGAATATGCAGCACTCCTTTCACAAATGTCTGAACTTCAGGTACTGAAGCTAGTTCTTTTTGAAAGAAAATCGACGGAGCCGAGATCTGTACTTTAATGGAGCCTAGTTTTAGGCCCATATTCACTCCTGCTTGCAGGAAATGCAGAAATCGACCTAGTTGAAATTCCTCTGTTGGGGCCTTTTTGGCCTCGCACCATGCAACATATTTCCGCCATATGCGGTGATAATGCTTTGCCGTAACATCTTTCCTGGCCTTAATAAGCGTAGGAATGACTTCTTCCGGAATACCCTTTTCCTTTAGGATCCGGTGTTCAACCGCCATGCCGTCAAACGCAGCCGCGGTAAGTCTTGGAACAGACAGGGCCCCTGTTGTAGCAGGTCCTGTCTGAGCGGTAGAGGCCACGGGTCCTCTGAGAGCATCTCTAGAAGTTCCGGGTACCACGCTCGTCTTGGCCAATCCGGAACCACGAGAATGGTGTTTACTCCTCGCTTTCTTATTATTCTCAATACCTTTGGTATGAGAGGCAGAGGAGGGAACACATAAACCGACTGGTACACCCACGGTGTCACTAGAGCGTCCACAGCTATCGCCTGAGGGTCCCTTGACCTGGCGCAATATCTTTTTAACTTTTTGTTGAGGCGGGACGCCATCATGTCCACCTGTGGTTTTTCCCAACGGTTTACCAGCATCTGGAAGACTTCTGGATGAAGTCCCCACTCTCCCGGGTGGAGGTCGTGTCTGCTGAGGAAGTCTGCTTCCCAGTTGTCCACTCCCGGAATGAACACTGCTGACAGTGCTAGTACATGATTCTCCGCCCATCGGAGAATTCTTGTGGCTTCCGCCATCGCCATCCTGCTTCTTGTGCCGCCCTGTCGATTTACATGGGCGACTGCCGTGATGTTGTCTGACTGGATCAGCACCGGCTGGTGTAGGAGCAGGGATTTTGCTTGACTTAGGGCATTGTAGATGGCCCTTAGTTCCAGAATATTTATGTGAAGGGAAGTCTCCTGACTCGACCATAGTCCTTGGAAGTTTCTTCCCTGTGTGACTGCCCCCCAGCCTCGAAGGCTGGCATCCGTGGTCACCAGGACCCAGTCCTGTATGCCGAACCTGCGGCCCTCTAGAAGATGGGCACTCTGCAGCCACCACAGTAGTGACACACTGGTTCTCGGAGACAGGGTTATCAAGCGATGCATCTGAAGATGCGATCCGGACCACTGGTCCAACAGGTCCCACTGAAAGATTCTGGCATGGAAGCTGCTAAAGGGAATTGCTTCGTAAGAAGCCACCATCTTTCCCAGGACCCGCGTGCAGCGATGCACTGATACCTGTTTTGGTTTCAGGAGGTCTCTGACTAGAGATGACAACTCCCTGGCTTTCTCCTCCGGGAGAAACACTTTTTTCTGGACTGTATCCAGAATCATACCCAGGAACAGTAGCCGTGTCGTCGGAACCAGCTGTGACTTTGGGATATTCAGAATCCAGCCGTGCTGGTGCAGCACCTCCTGAGATAGTGCTACTCCCACCAACAACTGTTCCTTGGACCTCGCTTTTATTAGGAGATCGTCCAAGTACGGGATAATTAAAACTCCCTTTTTTCGAAGGAGTATCATCATTTCCGCCATAACCTTGGTAAATACCCTCGGTGCCGTGGACAGTCCAAACGGCAGCGTCTGGAATTGGTAATGGCAATCCTGTACCACAAATCTGAGGTACTCCTGGTGAGGATGGTAAATGGGGACATGCAAGTAAGCATCCTTGATGTCCAGGGATACCATGTAATCCCCCTCGTCCAGGCTCGCAATAACCGCCCTGAGCGATTCCATCTTGAACTTGAATTTTTTTATGTATGTGTTCAAGGATTTCAAATTTAAAATGGGTCTCACCGAACCGTCCGGTTTCGGTACCACAAATAGTGTGGAATAGTAACCCCGGCCTTGTTGAAGTAGGGGTACCTTGATTATCACCTGCTGGGAATACAGCTTGTGAATTGCCGCTAGCACCGCCTCCCTGTCTGAGGGAGCAATCGGCAAGGCAGATTTTAGGAACCGGTGGGGTGGAGACGCCTCGAATTCCAGTTTGTACCCCTGAGATACTAATTGAAGGATCCAGGGATCCACCTGTGAGCGAGCCCACTGATCGCTGAAAATCTTGAGGCGGCCCCCCACCGTACCTGGCTTCGCCTGTGGAGCCCCACCGTCATGCGGCGGACTTGGAAGAAGAAGCGGGGGAGGACTTTTGCTCCTGGGAACCTGCTGTTTGTTGCAGTCTTTTTCCCCTACCTCTGCCTCTGGACAGAAAGGACCCGCCTTTTCCACGCCTGTTTTTCTGGGTCCGAAAGGACTGAACCTGATAAAACGGCGCCTTCTTAGGCTGTGAGGGGACATGGGGTAAAAATGCTGACTTCCCAGACGTTGCTGTGGAAACTAGGTCCGAGAGACCATCCCCAAATAATTCCTCACCCTTATATGGTAACACTTCCATGTGCTTTTTTGAATCTGCATCTCCTGTCCACTGGCGAGTCCATAAGCCTCTCCTAGCAGAAATGGACAATGCACTTACTTTAGATGCCAATCGGCAGATTTCCCTTTGTGCATAACTCATATATAAGACTGAGTCTTTTATATGGTCTATGGTTAACAGGATCGTGTCTCTGTCTAATGTGTCAATATTTTCTGACAGTTTATCTGACCACGCAGCGGCAGCACTGCACATCCAAGCTGACGCAATAGCTGGCCTAAGTATAATGCCTGTGTGTGTGTATACAGACTTCAGGATCGCCTCCTGCTTTCTATCAGCAGGTTCCTTGAGGGCGGCCGTATCCGGAGACGGTAGTGCCACCTTTTTAGACAAACGTGTGAGCGCTTTATCCACTCTAGGGGGTGTTTCCCAACGTGACCTATCCTCTGGCGGGAAAGGGAACGCCATTAGTACCTTCTTAGGAATTACCAATTTTTTTTATCAGGGAAAGCCCACGCTTCTTCACACACTTCATTTAATTCATCTGATGGGGGAAAAACTACGGGTAGTTTTTTCTCTCCAAACATAATACCCTTTTTAGTGGTACCAGTAGTTATATCAGAAATGTTTAACACCTCTTTCATTGCCTAAATCATACAGTGAATGGCCTTAGTGGGCATCAGGTTTGACTCATCGTCGTCGACACTGGTGTCAGTATCAGTGTCGACATCTGGGTCTGCTTGAGGTAGCGGGCGTTTTAGAGCCCCTGACGACCCATGCGACGCCTGGGCAGGCACGAGCTGAGAAGTCGGCTGTCCCACATTTGGCATGTCGTCGATTTTCTTATATAAGGAGTCTATACGTGCACTCATTACTTTCCATAAGCCCATCCACTCAGGTGTCTGCCCCGCAGGGGGTGACATCCCTTCTAAAGGCATCTGCTCTGCCTCCACATCATTATCCTCATCAAACATGTCGACACAGCCGTACCGACACACCGCACACACACAAGGAATGCTCCGAATGAGGACAGGACCCACAAAAGCCCTTTGGGGGGACAGAGTGAGAGTATGCCAGCACACACCAGAGCGCTATATAATGCAGGGACTAACTGAGTTATGTCCCCTATAGCTGCTTTTTATATTATATATGTATTGCGCCCAAATTTAGTGCCCCCCCTCTCTGTTTTTACCCTGTTCTGAAGTGTAGACTGCAGGGGAGAGCCAGGGAGCTTCCTTCCAGCGGATCTGTGAAGGAGAAATGGCGCCAGTGTGTCTGAGGGAGATAGCTCCGCCCCTTTTCCGCGGCCTATTCTCCCGCTTTTTTCTGGATTCTGGCAGGGGAATTTACCACATATATAGCCTCTAGGGCTATATATTGTGGTATTTTTGCCAGCCAAGGTGTTTTTATTGCAGCTCAGGGTGCCCCCCCCCCAAGCGCCCTGCACCCTCAGTGACCGGAGTGTGAAGTGTGCATGAGGAGCAATGGCGCACAGCTGCAGTGCTGTGCGCTACCTTGGTGAAGACTGATGTCTTCTGCCGCCGTTTTTCCGGACCTCTTCTTGCTTCTGGCTCTGTAAGGGGGACGGCGGCGCGGCTCCGGGACCGAACACCAAGGACTGGGCCTGCGGTCGATCCCTCTGGAGCTAATGGTGTCCAGTAGCCTAAGAAGCCCAATCCGGCTGCAAGCAGGCGAGTTCGCTTCTTCTCCCCTTAGTCCCTCGCTGCAGTGAGCCTGTTGCCAGCAGGTCTCACTGAAAATAAAAAACCTAAAACTATACTTTCTTTCTAAAGGCTCAGGAGAGCCTCTAGTGTGCATCCAACCTCGGCCGGGCACGAAATCTAACTGGGGCTTGGAGGAGGGTCATAGTGGGAGGAGCCAGTGCACACCAGGTAGTCCTAAATATTTCTAGAGTGCCCAGCCTCCTTCGGAGCCCGCTATTCCCCATGGTCCTTACGGAGTGCCCAGCATCCACTAGGACGTTAGAGAAAAATCGGCGAGGGGAAACGTCTGGAAACTCCAGTATTTCCCCCTTGGGATACTATTCTTAAAACTCACTGGTCCATGTCCGTTCCAGGACTGACTGAAGAGTTTCAGACATGGTCCCACCGTCGTGTGCTCCCGTAAGACAGACCCCAGTGTCAGACGGTGGATGTGGCAGAAACAGAGGATGATTTCTGCTCCTGTAAACTTGTAAAGGCTGCTGACCTCTTACATTTTCACCTTCCTCTACCTGCAAAGAAAGGGGAATCCGTATCTACACGGTCAAAGTGACTGCATCCCACAATAATGCGTCACCAACCATTGTGAGGGAACACGGCAAGAAGGTAGACTTACCAGTGGCCTCTCCGAGATCAAACTAACAAGGCCATCACCAAACCAGGCTTCACCTCCCTAGGGAAGAGACTCCAGTTCTTCTCGGAGCCAGCATCAGCATTCCATTGGTGAATCCACAACGCCCTCCTAGCCGGGACCGCCATGGAATTGGCTCTTGAACCCAAGAGCCCTATATCCCTTGTAGTCGCACGGCAGTATGCTGAAATGTGCTAGATATGACTCAACCTAAGGAGTACCCAATCTCTCCCCAGGGTAATTATATCGGATGACAAGGTACCCGACCATTCCTGAATACAACTACTCCCCCATGCGCATGTAATGCAAGTATAAATCAGCTCACACGTGGACACATAATTAGAATATCACATAGCTTCCTGCATACGATCCTTTGTAACAGAGTCCCCTGCAGAACAGGGTGTGACTCTCACTTTATTCTATCCACGGCGGGAAAAGAATAAACACCCGGCCTCCTCTTGAGGATTTGAAACCATCATGTCACGGATGATCCAGAGCTTTTTCAACAGAGCGCTCAGCACATGAAATGGAATAACTTTACCTCAGCATTCATTATAAATTTTCTATATATATATATATATATATATATATATATATATATATACACATATATATACATATACACACACACACATTTAAATACTCATATACACACATATATACATATCTCATATATATATAGATCCTTTCTTTAGGAACAGCAGGGTCCCTAGTGACGTTAATACGTCCTAAATGTGTATTAAACATGTAGCGAATGCTGACTGTGTGGATCTAATCAGGAAACATTATGGTCGATATGAGAAACAGTATTCGTGTCGATCTCAGGGAGTAGCAACTGGGCAAAATAACAGTTTTTTGACCCCGAGGGATCTGAGGGAAATATATTCTACGAATATGACACCCTTCATAAATATTACACCGTCTGTGTTTGTGCCACAGATCTATGCAACCTTACTATACATATATACATACATATAGGTATAGCCCTTTCTGATATGCATCACAGTATCATATTTTTATTTTTTTTACCCGGTCACATATTGTTGGTGCCAACAGGGTCACCCACACACGTCTGTGTCTCCCATATAGTTTTCTTTTGGGAAAAACATACATCTACTTACATGCTGACACATATTTACATGTACCAAGTACCATCAGGAGTCGGCGGTGCCGACAGTCATCCCCCCAGCCGTTTGTGGCAGAGCACTCAGCCTCAGATATGCCGACACACGTGTACCAACACCTACCGACATTGCACTGGCTATAAGGGATAGACCTCAGTACATTCTGTCAGGGAAACACAGAAAGAGTTAACCAGCTCATTTTTCAGCGCTCATTATACATTGTGCTTTTTTATATTAACATATATTGCACCAACCAACTGTGCCCCCCTCGTTTTTCACTCTGTACAGTAGTGCGGAAGGACCAGCGTCTCTATGAAGAGAAAATGGCGCTGAAATGAGCTGTGTGGGCTAAGCCCCGCACCCTTAATGGCGCACTTCAGCCCCGCTTTTTCTTTAAAATATTTATACTGGCGGGGGTTGTATATAGTGCCTAGGCACCTATATTATCATTTGCCAGTCTTATATGAGGATTTATCTGCTGCCCAGGTACCCCCCCCCCCTCCCCCCTCCCCCCGTGCCCTGTACCCGACAGTGCCTGTGTGTGTGGGAGCATGACGCGCAGCGCTGCCGCTGTGCGGTACCTCAAAAGCCGTCACTGAAGTCTTCTTTTGTCTTCTGACTTCTGGCTCTGCAAGGGGGGTGATGGCGGGCTCTGGGAACGAGCATCTAGGCGTACCTAGCGATCAGACCCTCTGGAGCTAATGGTGTCCAGAAGCCAAAGAAGCAGAGCCTTGAAACTCACAGAAGTAGGTCTGCTTCTCTCCCCTCCGTCCCACGATGCAGGGAGCCTGTTGCCAGCAGGTCTCCCTGAAAATAATAAACCTAACAAAGGGGGCAATTCTGAGTTGATCGCAGCAGGAATTCTGTTAGCAATTGGGCAAAACCATGTGCACTGCAGGGGAGACAGATATAACATGTGCAGAGAGAGAGATTTGGGTGTGGTGTGTTCAATCTGCAATCTAAATTGCAGTGTAAAAATAAAGCAGCCAGTATTTACCCTGCATAGAAACAAAATAACCCACCCAAATCTAACCCTCTCTGCAAATGTTATATCTGACCCCCCTGCAGTGCACATGGTTTTGCCCAACTGCTAAAAAATTTCCTGCTGCGATCAACTTGGAATTACCCCCAAAGTCTTTTCAGAGAAACTCAGTAGAGCTCCCCTGTGTGTGACCAGTCTCACTGGGCACAGAATTTAAACTGGAGTCTGGAGGAGGGGCATAGAGGGAGGAGCCAGTTCACACCCATTCAAAGTCTTAAAGTGCCCATGTCTCCTGCGGATCCCATCTATACCCCAGCATCCTCTAGGACAGGAACCGGCAACTGGCGGACCGCGGTCCATCTCCGGACCGCAAAGGACAAAACAGCGGACCGGTTTACTAATCTAAGATAGACTGTAATTATAAATACTGGCAGGGGAAGGAAGATGGCAGTCACACTGTAATGACGCAGAGAGGCAAGAGCGTCCATCTTCCTTCCCCTGCAGAGCGTGCTGACGCGGCGTCCCACGTGAGCGGGCTGACGCGGCGTCCCTTGTGAGCGGGCTGACGCGGCGTCACAGGACTGATGGAGGCTGAGGCGCTGAGTGGATCCCGCGCACCGCACCACAGCGTGGAGGAGCCCCGACTGGACCCAGCCCCCACACCCAGGGGACTCACCCTCTCAAGATGAAACCAAGCTACCAGGCGGCGGAGCTGGGAGGCACTTTTTAGTACGCGGGCTTTGTACATAAGGGTGAGCAGTCATATTTTGAAACATATTTTGTGTCTGTATTGTACAAGAAAAGATACTGCGCTCCACTGTAGGGGTTTGGGACGCAATTAATTCATCGTATACATAAGATTACAATTAGGTATTACAAATATATACAAATGAAAAAGTGAAGTATCACTGGCGCAAGATGTGTAAATCGCCCATTAGTGGGGAAATATCACAGCCCAGGGTTTTAATCCAAACACAATGGGACATTCACAAGAACAAATACACAAACAAGAACAAATACACAAACTTCTCAGTGCAGTGTGTATTTGTTTTATTATAATAAATTGATTTTTATTACTGGATTTTCATCCCATTGTGTTGTGTGTGAAGTAAAACCCTGGGCTGTGATATTCCACACTAATGGACGATTACACATCTTTAATGACTGTCCTAGCGCCAGTGATACTTCACTTTTTTCATTTGTATACTATTCTAAGGAAATTGGTGTTTTCTCCCCCCCCTGTGGAGTGGTGTATCAAAGCAGCTGAGTCCTTTCTACTTGCTTATTGTAGATCAGGTGAATCCTGCATCCGAACCTAGTCTGGAACTGTACAAAGGGCACCCGGTGACGCTGCAGTATCCGTGGAGCATCCGTGAGTACGAATTACTAAGTTACTCAAATATCGTGCTGTGGATAAACATGTTTTATAAAAAGCGTAAAGTTGACACTGAAAATAGGAAGTTTCTGTCGGAGTGGACCGAACTATACTGTTTTACGCTGCCTGAAAGAACTGGAGCTGTTCCACTTTGCCTCATATGCAACAAGACGGTCGCTATTAAAAGTGGAAATTTAAAGCAACACTATGAAACAAATCATCAGGATTTTAATAAAAAGTTTCCCCCTGGTAGTGCAGCGCGTAAAGACAAACTGCAGTCTTGTCTGTCTTCTTACAAAAATAGTACGGCTATACTAGTTCGGTGCATGAGCGAACAACAAAAATCTGCAGAAGCAGCGTTACACATATCCTGGACGCTTAGTAAGCACCAGAAGCCATTTTCGGACTCTGAGATCATAAAAGAATGTATGTTGGAAACAGTCACAGCACTTTTTGAAGAGAAGAAGGACATTCTTGCGGCTATTCAAGGCATTCCTTTGTCATCAAGAAGCAATACAAGAACAAAAGCAGCTTGCTCGAACTTCTACATAAGGCACCTTGATACGCCATTGCACTTGACGAATCTTGCGACATTGTTGACAATGAACAAATGTCCATTTTTGTGCGATTTTATGACGTTGAAAGTAAACTATTTAGAGATGAGTTGCTAGCAATATTGCCATTTAAAGGCAAGACTCGCGGAGAAGATTTGTTCAAGATTTTTGATGAATTCATTACAAAATCAAACATTAGCTATGATAAAATTGTGTCCATTTCCACTGACGGCGCCCTGGCCATGATAGGCAAAGAAAAAGGTTTGGTAAAGAGAATCAGGGATAAGAATGCTGGATATTATCTTATCAGTGCATAATTCATCAGACATCCCTTTGTGGCAAACTCAGTGCTACATTGAAAGACGTAATGGACACCTTGATTAAGTTGATCAATTTTATGAGGTCTCGCTCTACTCTTCAGCACAGACAGTTCAAAGAGTTCTTGTCTGAATGTGATTCGGCCTATTCTGATTAATTACAACACAACAATGTTCGCTGGCTGAGTAAAGGCCAAGTTATTGAACGATCTTGGCACATAAAAGACGAAGTGACAGCATTGCTGGAAAATTTGAATACCGAAGAAGCAAGGAAGTACATAGAGTTCCTAGCCAACAAGTGCAATATGCTAGCTTTGTTTTTCTGAAAGACATTCTCAAATATTTAAATGAGCTTAATACCGAGTTGCAAGGGAACGAAAGTTAATATGTGATCTGATACAAAGTGTCTCTGCTTCCCGTCGCAAGCTTGATATATTTGAAAAAGACATTGAAAAGCAAGAATTTATTAATTTTCCAACTACTCTTCAATTAAGAAAAATTATTCTGAAATGGACAATGCAGTATTTTCAAGTTTTGTCTCAGATCTTAGGAGGGAATTTGCAGCAAGATTCCAAGACTTTTCAGAGATAGGGAAACTGTCACATTTTATAAAAACTCCTTATGAAGTTTCTCCAGCGGGAGAATGGACTGATGTAGCTGAGAAGTTGTTCGGAATTTCAAAACCTACCCTTCAAATGGAGATAATCGACATGCAAGAAGATGCTTCCTTGAAAATGTACAAAACTGCATCCACTGAAGATTTTTGGGCTAAGCATGTTTTAGACAAGTACGCAAATTGTAAAAAACTGGCTAACAACATAGCCACCATGTTTGGCTCCACATACATATGCGAGAGCTCTTTTGCCAAGATGAATTTTCTGAAAAACAGACATCGATCAAGGTTAACAGATGCCCACCTTGAAGACACTCTGCGTATTAGTTGTTTGAACAACTGTCTCAGTATCGGAAGTGCAATTTCTCGCATTAAGGGAGTGATTCAGGTTGGTTTGCAAAAGCAAAGTTCTTCTTTAATGTACAAAAACATGTGCACTGCAGGTGGGACTGATGTAAAATGTGCAGAGAGAGTTACATTTGGGTGGGGTGTGTTCAAACTGAAACCTAAATTGCAGTGTAAAAATAAAGCAGCCAGTATTTACCCTGCACAGAAACAAAATAACTCACCAAAATGTAATTCATCTCTGCACGTTCCATCAGCCCCACCTGCAGTGCACATGGGGCCTAATTCAGAATTGATCGCAGAAGCAAATTTGTTAGCAGTTGGGAAAAAATAAGATTTTAAACCTACCGGTAAATCTTTTTCTCCTAGTCCGTAGAGGATGCTGGGGACTCAGTAAGGACCATGGGGTATAGACGGGCTTCGCAGGAGACATTGGCACTATAAAGAACTTTTAGTATGGGTGAGCACTGGCTCCTCCCTCTATGACCCTCCGCCAGACCTCAGTTAGAGAAACTGTGCCCAGAGGAGATGGACAACATGAGGAAAGAATTTTGTTAATCTAAGGGCAAGATTCATACCAGCCGACACCAATCATACCATATAACCTGGAAAATTCGCAACCAGTTAACAGTATGAACAAAAAACAGTATCAGTCAAAGACCTATTCCAACTGTAACATAACCCTTATGTAAGCAACCACTATATACAAGTCTTGTAGATTTAGTCCGCACTGGGACAGGCTCCCAGCATCCTCAACGGACTAGGAGAAAAAGATTTACCGGTAGGTTTAAAATCTTATTTTCTCTTACGTCCTAGAGGATGCTGGGGACTCCGTAAGGACCATGGGGTTTATACCAAAGATTCAAATCGGGCGGGAGAGTGCGGATGACTCTGCAGCACCGACTGAGCAAACGCAAGGTCCTCATCAGCCAGGGTATCAAACAAGTAGAATTTGGCAAAAGTGTTTGAACCCGACCAAGTAGCTGCTCGGCAAAGCTGTAATGCCGAGACGCCTCGGGCAGCCGCCCCAGAAGAGCTCACCTTCCTAGTGGAATGGGCCTTTACCGAATTTGGTAACGGCAATCCAGCCGTAGAATGAGCCTGCTGAATCGTGTTACAGATCCAGCGAACAGTAGTCTGCTTAGAAGTAGGAGCGCCAACTTTGTTGGCTACATACAGGACAAACAGAGCCTCTGTTTTCCTAACCCTAGCCGTCCTGGCTACATACATTTTTAAGGCCCTGACTACATCCATGGACTTGGAGTCCTACAAGTTCCCTGTAGCCGCAGGCACCACAATAGGTTGGTTCATATGAAATGAAGAAACCACCTTAGGCAAAAATTGAGGACGAGACCTCAACTCCGCTCTATCCACATGGAAAATCAAATAGGGGCTCTTGTGGGACAATGACGCCAATTCGGACATCCGCCTTGCAGATGCCAAGGCCAATAACATGACCACCTTCCACGTGAGAAATTTTAATTCAACCGTTTGAACAGGTTCAAACCAGTAAGATTTTAGGAAACTTAACACCACGTTAAGGTCCCACGGTGCCACTGGGGGCACAAAGGGGGGCTGGATGTGCAGTACTCCCTTCACAAACATCTGGACTTCTGGGAAGAATATAGTTAGGCTCCATTAAGGTACAGATTTCGGCCCTAACTTCAGGCCCATATCCACTCCTGTCTGTAGAATGTGGAGAAAACGGCCCAGATGTAAATCTTCCGTAGGAGCATTCTTGGCTTCACACCAAGATACATACTTCCTCCAGATACGGTGATAATGTTTTGCCATCACCTCCTTCCTAGCCTTTACCAGAGTAGGGATGACTTCCTCCGGAATACCTTTCCCAGCTAGGATTCGGGGGTTCAACCGCCATGCCGTCAAACGTAACCGCGGTAAGTCTTGGAACACGCAGGGCCCCTGCTGTAACAGGTCCTCCCTGAGGAAGAGGCCACGGATCTTCTGTGAGCATGTCCTGAAGATCTGAGTACCAGGCCCTTCGAGGCCAATCTGGAACAATGAGTATTGTCTGCACTCTTTTTAGTCTTATGATTCTCAATATTTTTGAGATGAGAGGAAGAGGAGGAAACAAATAGACCGACTGAAACACCCATGGTGTCACCAAGGCGTCCACCGCTACTGCCTGAGGGTCCCGTGACCTGGCACAATACCTCCGAAGCTTCTTGTTGAGGTGTGACGCATCATGTCTATTTGAGGAATTCCCCAAAGACTTGTTATCTTTGCAAAATCTTCTTGATGAAGTCCCCACTCTCCTTGGCGGTTTACATGAGCCACGGCTGTGACGTTGTCTGAATCAGAACCGGTAGGTCGCGAAGAAGATTCTCCGCTTGTCGTAGGCCGTTGTATATGGCCCTCAATTCCAGTATGTTCATGTGTAGACAAACCTCCTGGCTTGACCATAGTCCCTGATAATTTCTTCCTTGTGTGACTGCTCCCCATCTTCGGAGGCTCGCGTCCGTGGTCACCAGAACCCAGTCTTGAATGCCGAACCTGCGACCCTCTAGAAGGTGAGCACTCTGCAGCCACCACAAGAGAGAAACCATGGCCCTGGGGGACAGGCTTATTTTCTGATGTATTTGTAGATGGGATCCGGACCACTTGTCCAGAAGGTCTCACTGAAATGTCCTCGCATGGAACCTGCCGAAGGGGATGGCCTCGTAGGCTGCCACCATTTTTCCCAGAACTCGAGTGCATTGATGAACAGACACTCTTTTTGGTTTTAGCAGGTCTCTGACCATGTTCTGGAGGTCCTGGGCTTTTTCCAATGGGAGAAAAATCCTTGTTTGTTCCGTGTCCAGAATCATGCCTAGGAATGATAGCCTAGTCGTTGGAACCAATTGAGACTTTGGCAGATTGAGAATCCAACCGGGCTGTTGCAGCACTCTCAGGGAGAGCGACACGCTCTTCAGCAATTGATTGCTCAATCTCGCCTTTATCAGGAGATCGTCCAAGTATGGGATAATTGTGACTCCCTGCCTGCGCAGGAGTACCATCATCTCCGCCATCACCTTGGTGAAAATCCTCGGGGCCATGGAAAGCCCAAACGGCAACGTCTGACACTGGTAATGACAGTCCTGTATAGCGAATCTCAGGTACTCCTGATGAGGGGGATATATGGGGACATGAAGGTATGCATCCTTTATGTCTAGTGACACCATAAAATCCCTCCCTTCCAGGCTGGATATTACAGCTCGGAGTGATTCCATCTTGAATTTGAACTTTTTCAAGTACAGGTTTAGGGATTTTAGACTTAAAATGGGTCTGACCGAACCATCCGGCTTCGGGACCACGAACAGGGTTGAATAGTACCCTTTTCCCTGTTGTATCAGGGGAACCTTGACAATCACTTGCTGTTGACACAGCTTTTGAATTGCAGCTAACACTACTTCCCTCTCCGGGGGGTGAAGCTGGCAAGGCCGACTTGAAAAATCGGCGAGGGGGCACCTCTTCGAATTCCAGCTTGTAGACCAAGGATCCACGTCTGAAAGAACCCAGATCTGACTGAAAAGTCGAAAACGTGCCCCCACTGGTGCGGACTCCCTCAGTGGAGCCCCAGCGTCATGCGGTGGATTTTGTAGAAGCCGGTGAGGACTTCTGCTCCTGGGAACTAGCCGAAGCAGGCGTTCTCTTTCCTCTACCCTTACCTCTGGCAAGGAAGGAGGAGCCCCGACCTCTTCTGGACTTATGCGACCGAAAGGACTGCATCTGATACTGTGGAGTTTTCTTTTGCTGTTGGGTAACAAAAGGTAAAAAGGTAGATTTACCCGCGGTAGCTGTGGAAACCAGGTCCGCGAGCCCATCCCCAAACAACACTTCACCCTTGTAAGGTAAAACCTCCATATGCTTCTTTGAGTCTGCATCACCCGTCCATTGGCGGGTCCATAGAGCTCGTCTCGCAGAAATAGCCATGGCATTGGCTCTGGAACCCAGCAGCCCAACGTCTCTTTGAGCGTCCCTCATATATAAGACTGCGTCTTTAATGTGGGCTAAGGTCAATAAAATGGTATCCCTGTCCAGGGCATCAAGGTCAGCTGACAAGGTATCTGTCCACGCTGCAACTGCACTACACACCCATAACGATGCTATTGCCGGTCTGAGCAAAGCACCTGTATGCGCATAAATAGACTTTAAAGTAGTTTCCTGTCTGCGATCAGCAGGATCCTTGAGGGCTGCCGTGTCCGGAGACGGTAGCACCACCTTCTTGGACAGGCGTGTTAAAGCCTTGTCCACCGTGGGAGAGGATTCCCAACGTACCCTGTCCTGTGCAGGGAAAGGATACGCCATAAGAACCCTTTTGGGAATCTGCAGTTTTTTATCTGGAGTTTCCCAAGCTTTTTCAAATAACTCGTTAAGCTCATGAGATGGGGAAAGGTTACCTCAGGTTTCTTTTCCTTATACATGCGCACCCTCATGTCAGGGACAGAGGGGTCATCAGTGATATGCAAAATATATTTTATTGCAATAATCATATACTGAATACTTTTTGCCACCCTTGGGTGTAATTTTGCATCATCGTAGTCGACACTGGAGTCAGAATCCGTGTCGGTACCAGTGTCTACTATTTGGGATAGGGGACGTTTTTGAGAGCCAGAAGGGCTCTGTGACTCAGTCCAATCCGTGGATTGACACCCTGCTTTTTCCCTGTACTCTGCTTTGTCCATTCTCTTATGTAATGAGGTCACACTTGCATTTAACATATGCCACTTTCCATCCAATCATGAGTCGGCGTTGCCGACGGAGACACACCACTCATCTGCTCCACCTCCTCCTTGGACGAGCCTTCCGCTTCAGACATGCCGACACACACGTACCGACACCCCCACACACACAGGGATATATCTATAAGGGGACAATTCCCCAACAAGGCCCTTTGGAGACACAGAGAGAGAATGCCAGCACACACCCAGCGCCAACTGACACTGGAATAAAAACCCAGATATAGCGCTTTTTATATGTATAATAAATGTGTATACACTCACTGCGCCTTACAAATGCCCCCCCCCCCCCCCTCTTTCCAGCCCTCTGTCACCGTGTGCAGCAGGGGAGAGTCCGGGGAGCCAGCTTCTCTGCAGCGTTCTGTGGAGAAAATGGCGCTGTTAGTGCTGAGGGATCAAGCTCCGCCCCCTCCAGCGGCGGGCTTCGGTCCCGCTCCAATATACAAAAAATGGCAGGGGATTTTTTTCATTTACTGCCTCCGCAGCCTAATGTACCCTGTTGCCATTCCAGAGGTTTATATTGCTGCCCAGGACGCCCCCCCTGCGCCCTGCACCCATCAGTGCCTTCAGTGTGTGTGTAGTGTGTGGGAGCAATGGCGCGCAGCGGTAACTTACCTCAGTGAAGATCTGAAGTCTTCTGCCGCCTTGAAGTTTTCTTTTCTTCTTATACTCACCCGGCTTCTATCATCCAGCTCTGCGAGGAGGACGGCGGCGTGGCTCTGGGACGAACGGCGGGATGAGACCTGCGTTCCAAATCCCTCTGGAGCTAATGGTGTCCAATAGCCTAAGAAGCAGAGCCTATCATTTAAGTAGGTCTGCTTCTCTCTCCTCAGTCCCACGATGCAGGGAGCCTGTTGCCAGCAGTGCTCCCTGAAAATAAAAAACCCAACAAAATTATTTTTCAGAGAAACTTAGGAGAGCTCCCCTGTAATGCACCCTATCTCCTCTGGGCACAAAATCTAACTGAGGTCTGGAGGAGGGGCATAGAGGGAGGAGCCAGTGCACACCCATACGAAAAGTTCTTTATAGTGCCCATGTCTCCTGCGGAGCCCGTCTATACCCGTTGGTCCTTACGGAGTGCCCAGCATCCTCTAGGACGTAAGAGAAACCATGTGCACTGCAGGGGGGGCAGATATAACATGTGCAGAGAGTTAGATTTGGGTGGGGTGTGTTCAAACTGACTGAAATCGAAATTGCAGTGTAAAAATAAAGCAGCCAGTATTTACCCTGCACAGAAACAAAATAACCCATCTAAATCTAACGCTCCCTGCAAATGTTATATCTGCCACACCTGCAGTGCACATGGTTTTGCACAACTGCTAACAATTTTGCTGCTACGATCAACTCTGAATTACCCCCATGGTTTTGTCCATTAAAGGAGTTTGCTTTTGCAAACCAACCTGAATCACTGCCTAATAGTAACATAAAGACTCGTAATGTATAGTAAAGTTTTATTTAAGGCTTAAAATTGCTTTTAAGGAATGTAGTATATTGCTTGTTTCAGCAACAAAATAAAAGCTTGTTGGCCCTCATTCCGAGTTGTTCGCTCGCAAGCTGCTTTTAGCAGCTTTGCACACGCTAAGCCGCCGCCTACTGGGAGTGAATCTTAGCTTATCAAAATTGCGAACGAAAGATTAGCAAAATTGCAAATAGACACTTCTTAGCAGTTTCTGAGTAGCTCCACACTTACTCGGCCACTGCGATCAGTTCAGTCAGTTTCGTTCCTGGTTTGACGTCACAAACACACCCAGCGTTCGCCCAGACACTCCTCCGTTTCTCCAGCCACTCCCGCGTTTTTCCAAGAAACGGTAGCGTTTTTTCGCACACACCCATAAAACGGCCAGGTTCCGCCCAGAAACACCCACTTCCTGTCAATCACATTACGATCACCAGAACGAAGAAAAAACCTCGTAATGCCGTGAGTAAAATACCTAACTGCATAGCAAATTTACTTGGCGCAGTCGCACTGCGGATATTGCGCATGCGCATTAGCGACTAATGGCTCCGTTGCGAGAAAAAAATAACGAACGAACAACTCGGAATGACCCCCGTTATTATTTACTTTCCAGATATTTGATTTTGTGGTTTTTTTGGACCTCGGTCAAAATAATTAGATAACATCCGGACTACATTAAAAATTACTTGCCTACCCCTGCTCTAGGACGTATGAGAAAACATATTACCCCTAGCAGTGTCACATGAATCGTTTTTCCAGTTTATCTCAGGATAGTTAAAATCTCCCAACACTACTATGGGGTATATGCAATTCACGGCGAATCGCGGCAAATTATCGCCGTTTTTAAATTCGACACAATTCGACAGGTGAATTCACCATATTCAATGAAAAACGGATTCGACAGTCCCGCGGGCGAAAAACGGCCGATTTGCCGGATTTTGCAGCGATTTAAAAAAAACGGGGAAAAACGGGAAAAACACGAAAAAAAAATGGCGTGGGGTCTCCCCTCCAAAGCATAACCAGCCTCGGGCTCTTCGAGCTGGTCCTGGTTCCAAAAATGCGGGGGGGAAATTGGGCAGGGATCCCCCGTATTTTTAAAACCAGCACCGGGCTCTGCGCCTGGTGCAAAAAATACGGGGGACAAAAAGAGTAGGGGTCCCCCGTATTTTTTACACCAGCATTGGGCTCCACTAGCTGGACAGATAATGCCACAGCCGGGGGTCACTTTTATGCAGTGCCCTGCGGCCGTGGCATTAAATATCCAACTAGTCACCCCTGGCCGGGGTACCCTGGGGGAGTGGGGACCCCTTCAATCAATGGGTCCCCCCCCCCAGCCACCCAAGGGCCAGGGGTGAAGCCCGAGGCTGTCCCCCCCATCCAATGGCTGCGGATGGGAGGCTGATAGCCTAGAGTAAAATGACAAGAATATTGTTTTTTCCAGTAGTACTACAAGTCCCAGCAAGCCTCCCCCGCAAGCTGGTACTTGGAGAACCACAAGTACCAGCATGCGGGAGAAAAACGGGCCCGCTGGTACCTGTAGTACTACTGGGGAAAAAATACCCAAATAAAAACAGGACACAGACACCGTGACAGTAAAACTTTATTACACACTGCCGACACACACATACTTACCTATGTTCACACGCCGACATCGGTCCTCTTCTCCATGTAGAATCCACGGATACCTGAAAAGAAAAGTTCAATATACTCACCTCAGCCAGGGTCCAGAGATAAATCCACGTACTTGGCAAAAAAAGAAAACGGACACACGGACCACCGGACTGAAAGGGGTCCCATGCTGACACATGAGACTCCTTACACCGAATGCCGGGACACCACGTGACTCCTGTCACTGAAGTCCCATCAGCCAATCAGGAAGCGCTACTTCCGTGGCACTCACCTGATTGGCTGTGCGCTGTCTGTGCTCTGACAGCGCATCGCACAGCTCCGTCCATTATATTCAATGGTGGGAACTTTGCGGCTAGCGGTGAGGTCACCCGCCGGTCAGCGGCTGACCGCGGACAACCCCACCGCTGACGGCAAAGTTCCCACCACTGAAAGTAATGGACCGAGCTGTGCGATGCGCTGTCACAGCACAGACAGCGCACAGCCAATCAGGTGAGCACCACGGAAGTAGCGCTTCCTGATTGGCTGAAGGGACTTCAGTGACAGGAGTCACGTGGTGTCCCGGCATTCGGGGTAAGGGATCTCATGTGTCAGCATGGGACCATGTTATGCACACCAGTGCCTGCAGGAATGTACTGGTGTTTGAACTGTTATACACACCAGTGCCTGCAGGAATGTACTGGTGTCTGAACAGAGAGGGATGCAAAACAAATGAACTCACAGACAGACTGGGAAATATGACATAACGTACACAGAAGGTGATAGGGTAACAAAACCAACACAGAGTGAACAGAGAAGCCCAGAGGCTAAGAAACTGGGTGTCTCCCTAGTATTAGAAATGCTCAGATGGAAAAAGCAAGATGTTGTGTTTTAATACGTAGAGAACCCGAAATGCTGTTGCTAAGGGCAACAGCAAAACCCTAAAGGGTTACCAACGGGTGTGGCAGTAAACTCCTTGGTCAGAGATGGAATAATAGACACAAGGAGAGTCTCCACAATCCTAATTCTCACTTGCAGGGCCCAGGTTCAGCTTACTGCCACTAAACTGACACATGGACGCCCTGCACAGTGAGAGAGGATTATGCAGGCAGGTCTGAAAGTACAGCCACAAACCTGCTGGGTTCACAGAATAGCAAAAGAACCTCAGCAGGCTAAACGACTGACTCCAGTCTTACTGCTAGGTCTGGATTGGCAGAGTGTAGTTCCAAATGCCCAGGCCTATTTGCAGTAAGCAATAACAAAATACAAAGCTACACAGTACTGGCTAACTTTCAGGAACTGACTAACCAACAAAGATTCAGCAGCATCTGCTTAATCTGAGAAGAGGCCTTATAAAGCAGGTGCTGTCCACGCCCCCCTCAGACCTCACAGACTGTGAGCACAAAAACCAGCACCGGAACCCATGCCTGTAACCACTGCACAGCAAAAGACCCGAACCGGAGTATCAGCTGCGCTCAGGTTACTCCGCTAGCACTTGTCTCCCGGTTGCCATGACGACGTGGCAGCACAGGGCAGGAGACCCTAACAGACCCCTTTCAGTCCGGTGGTCCGTGTGTCCGTTTTCTTTTTTTGCCAAGTACGTGGATTTATCTCTGGACCCTGGCTGAGGTGAGTATATTGAACTTTTCTTTTCAGGTATCCGTGGATTCTACATGGAGAAGAGGACCGATGTCGGCGTGTGAACATAGGTAAGTATGTGTGTGTCGGCAGTGTGTAATAAAGTTTTACTGTCACGGTGTCTGTGTCCTGTTTTTATTTGGGTATTTTTTTTCCCAGTAGTCCTACAGGTACCAACGGGCCTGTTTTTCTCCCGCATGCTGGTACTTGTGGTTCTCCAAGTACCAGCTTGCGGGGGAGGCTTGCTGGGACTTGTAGTACTACTGGAAAAAAACAATATTCTTGTCATTTTACTCAAGGCTATCAGCCTCCCATCCGCAGCCCTTGGATGGGGGGGGACAGCCTCGGGCTTCACCCCTGGCCCTTGGGTGGCTGGGGGGGGGACCCCTTGATTCAAGGGGTCCCCACTCCCCCAGGGTACCCCGGCCAGTGGTGACTAGTTGGATATTTAATGCCACGGCCGCAGGGCACTGTATAAAAGTGACCCCCGGCTGTGGCATTATCTGTCCAGCTAGTGGAGCCCGATGCTGGTTTGAAAAATACGGGGGACCCCTGCTCGTTTTGTCCCCCGTATTTTTTGCACCAGCACCAGACGCAGAGCCCGGTGCTGGTTTTAAAAATACGGGGGATCCCTGCCCAATTTTTCCCCGCATTTTTAGAACCAGGACCAGCTCGAAGAGCCCGAGGCTGGTTATGCTTTGGAGGGGGGACCCCACGCCTTTTTTTAAAAAATTTTACCCTTCCAGCACTAAAAAAAAAAAAAAAAATATTTTAAAAAATATATAAATAATACTTGTGCCTCCAAAAAAAAAAAAAAAAGTACCTAATCCCTTCTAATATAAATAGATATGCTATTCCCCCCCAAAAAAAAACACCAAAAAAAACATGTTTAAATTTTTTTTTTATTGTTTTCACCCTCCAAAGTGTGGCGGATTGAAAATGACGAATTTACTGTCTAAAAGCACTGCTGTCAAATTTCCAAACTTGAATTGAATATGCTTTTGTCGAATTGCAGCACTTGTATCATTGCAGAAAAGTCGAATTTGCAAAGTCGAATTTCAAAAAGTCGAATTTTGAAAGTCCGTTTTTTGACGGAAAGCACTGAATTGCATTGACGATTTTTTTTTTTTTGGCGAAAATGACCCGAAATTCGACAATTTCGGGAATTCGACCGCAATTGCATATACCCCCCTATGTCACCTACTCCTGCTGCTCTTTTAATTTGCTTCAGTAACAATTCCTCATCAGATACATTAATACCAGGCGGCCTATAGCATACACCCAATACCAACTTTTTAATTCCTTTATCCCCGCATGCAATTTCTACCCATAACGTCTCAACAGTATCTTCAGTCCCCTCCTGAATATCTTCCCGCAAAGTTCCCACCATTGGATATAATGTAGCGCTGCTGCGCTACATTGTATTCACAGTGCGCCGCCTGACTGACAGTTCGGGAGCGAACAGCCAATCAGGAGAGTGCCATGACGTGGCGCTCCCTGATTGGCTGAAGGGACCCTCTTTGAAAGGAGTCACGGGGGGGTCCAGACATTCGGGGAAAGAGGTTCCATGTGTAAACATGGGACCCCTTTCAGTGCGTGGAGCGGGTATTTCGTTTTAATTCTTTTTACCAAGTACGTGTATTATAACTTTGAAGAAGAGGACAGATCTACCCCGGATTTTTTGTAAGCATAATTTTATTTACAGGTACCCCTGGATTCTACTGGAGAAAAGGACCGATTGCTTCGTGTCAACATAGGTAAGTATGTATGTATGTGTGCATGTATGTTTAATAAAATTTTACTATCACAGTGTGTGTTTTGTTTTTATTTGGGTATTTTTTTTGTAGTAGAACTACAGGTACCAGCGGGCCCGTTTTCACCCCGCATGCTGGTACTTGTGGTTCTCCAAGTACCAGCTTGCGGGGGAGGCTTGCTGGGACTTGTAGTTCTGCTATAAAAAACAATACTTTTTTTTTACACAAAAGGCTATCAGCCTCCCATCCACCGCCCTTGGATTGGGGGGGGGAAGACAGCCTCGGGCCTCCAGGGTATCCCGGCTAGGGGTGACTAGTTGGGGATTTAATGCCAGGGCCGCAGGGACCGATATAAAAGGGTCCCCCGGCTGTGGCATTATTTCTCTGACTAGTGGAATACGAATTGTATTTTTTCACGGCAGTGTTTGGCTATTGCCGGCAGTGATTGTGAATACGAATTTTTAGTAAATTATCGAGTTGTATAAAACAGGCGTGTTTGACCGATGGTGTATTCATTCGTATTTTTTTCTTTGGTATCAAAAAAAATACGAATGCCCTCATCTCTGCCGAGATTTGACTTTAGTAAATTCCCGAGATAACACTTTGAAAAAAAAAAAACCACAAAATCGGGAGCTTAGTAAATATACCCCCAGAACGGAATAAGGTATTCTAGATGTGGCCGTACCAATGACCTATGCCAGGGGTGGCCAACCAGTCAGAGACAAAGAGCCAAAAAAAGGGTGTTTGGTACGTCAAAGAGCCGACATCGAGCCGAAGGCACACATGCAAAAATGGGGTGTGGCCTAGTGCCTTCTAGGCCACGCCCCTGGTATAAAATACATTGAAAAAGCCAAAGCCAACATAAAATACATTGAAAAAGCCACTTCCACATAAAATTGTAAAAGCCAGATCCACATAAAATATATTGAAAAATCCAGATCCACATAATACACTTCAGCTCCCCCATGTGTCACTCCAAACAGCACCCTCTTGTCACTCCAACCAGCACCCTCCTGTCACTCCAGCCAGCACCCTCATGTGTCACTTCAGCCAGCACCCTCATGTGTCACTTCAGCTTCCCCCAATTCATGCCACTGCAGCAGCCCATTATGTGTCCTCCGTTTGCTGGTGGGTGTCTCATCTCTAGTATCTGGCTCCCTCAGTTCTAAGTCCATGTAGTGCTGCTGCATGTTTTTCTGGAGAGCAGGGGTTACCGGATTTGTTGTGGTCAAGTGACTTTGTGTGTTAGGAGCCACATTTGAAGAAAGAAAGAGCCGCATGTGGCTCAAGAGCCACAGGTTGGCCACCGCTGACCTATGCAGTGGCATTATTACTTCTTTCTTTTCCTTCCCATCATTCTGGTACAGGATGACCTTAATCTCATCGGTCCAAAGAATGCTTTTTCATAACTGGTGTGGCTATTTTAGATGTGTTTTTGGAAAAATCTAATCTAGCCTTTCTATTCATAAGGCTTATGAATGGTTTTCAACTTGTGGTGAATCCTCTCATGAAGTCTTCTCTTTACGGTAGATTTGGTGTTTTTCTTTACCATGAAAAGGATCCTGCGATCATCCACCACTGTTGTATTCCATTGATGTCCAGGCCTTGTTGTGTTGCCGAGCTCAGCAGTACGTATGTTCTCAGAATGTACTAAAATGTCGATTTGGCCACTTCTAAGGTTCTCGCTGTCTCTCTGATAGGTTTATGTTTTGTTTTTTTATTGCACCTTAAAGGATGGCCTGTTTCACTTGCATTGAGAGCTCCTTTGGCTGAACGTCGTGGGTTCACAGCAACAGCTTGCAAATGCAAATGTCACACTTGGAATTAACTCCAGGCCTTTTGCCTGTTTTATTGATAGAGAAATAACCAAGATATAGACCAGACCTGTGCATGAAGCAGCTTTTACATCAATTGAACAATTACTCTTGAAAAAGAAGGGGATACATATTAAAATTAGTGATGTGCACCGGACATTTTTCGGGTTTTGTGTTTTGGTTTTGGATTCGGTTCCGCGGCCGTGTTTTGGATTCGGACGCGTTTTGTCAAAACCTCACCGAAAATTTTTTGTCGGATTCGGGTGTGTTTTGGATTCGGGTGTTTTTTTCAAAAAACCCTAAAAAACAGCTTAAATCATTGAATTTGGGGGTCATTTTGATCCCATTGTATTATTAACCTCAATAACCATAATTTCCACTCATTTACAGTCTATTCTGAACACCTCACAATATTATTTTTAGTCCTAAAATTTGCACCGAGGTCGCTGGATGGCTAAGCTAAGCGACACAAGTGGCCGACACAAACACCTGGCCCATCTAGGAGTGGCACTGCAGTGTCAGGCAGGATGGCACTTCAAAAAAATTGTCCCCAAACAGCACATGATGCAAAGAAAAAAAAGAGGCGCACCAAGGTCGCTGTGTGACTAAGCTAAGCAACACAAGTGGCCGACACAAACACCTGGCCCATCTAGGAGTGGCACTGCAGTGTCAGGCAGGATGGCACTTCAAAAAAATTGTCCCCAAACAGCACATGATGCAAAGAAAAAAAGAGGCGCACCAAGGTCGCTGTGTGACTAAGCTAAGCGACACAAATGGCCGACACAAACACCTGGCCCATCGAGGAGTGGCACTGCAGTGTCAGGCAGGATGGCAGATTTAAAAAATAGTCCCCAAACAGCACATGATGCAAAGATAAATTAAAGAAAAAAGAGGTGCAAGATGTAATTGTCCTTGGGCCCTCCCACCCACCCTTATGTTGTATAAACAGTACATGCACACTTTAACAAACCCATCATTTCAGCGACAGGGTCTGCCACACGACTGTGACTGAAATGACTGGTTGGTTTGGGCCCCCACCAAAAAAAGAAGCAATCAATCTCTCCTTGCACAAACTGGCTCTACAGAGGCAAGATGTCCACCTCATCATCATCCTCCGATTCCTAACCCCTTTCACTCTGTACATCCCCCTCCTCACAGATTATTAATTTGTCCCCACTGGAATCCACCATCTCAGGTCCCTGTGTACTTTGTGGAGGCAATTGCTGCTGGTGAATGTCTCCACGGAGGAATTGATTATAATTCATTTTGATGAACATCATCTTCTCCACATTTTCTCGAAGTAACCTCGTACGCTGATTGCTGACAAGGTGAGCGGCTGCACTAAACACTCTTTCGGAGTACACACTGGAGGGAGGGCAACTTAGGTAGAATAAAGCCAGTTTCTGCAAGGGCCTCCAAATTGCCTCTTTTTCCTGCCAGTATACGTACGGACTGTCTGACGTGCCTACTTGGATGCGGTCACTCATATAATCCTCCACCATTCTTTCAATGGTGAGAGAATCATATGCAGTGACAGTAGACGACATGTCAGTAATCGTTGGCAGGTCCTTCAGTCCGGACCAGATGTCAGCACTCGCTCCAGACTGCCCTGCATCACCGCCAGCGGGTGGGCTCGGAATTCTTAGCCTTTTCCTCGCACCCCCAGTTGCGGGAGAATGTGAAGGAGGAGATGGTGACGGGTCACGTTCCGCTTGACTTGACAATTTTCTCACCAGCAGGTCTTTGAACCTCTGCAGACTTGTGTCTGCCGGAAAGAGAGATACAACGTAGGTTTTAAATCTAGGATCGAGCACGGTGGCCAAAATGTAGTGTTCTGATTTCAACAGACTGACCACCCGTGAATCCTGGTTAAGCGAATTAAGGGCTCCATCCACAAGTCCCACATGCCTAGCGGAATCGCTCTGTTTTAGCTCCTCCTTCAATGTCTCCAGCTTCTTCTGCAAAAGCCTGATGAGGGGAATGACCTGACTCAGGCTGGCAGTGTCTGAACTGACTTCACGTGTGGCAAGTTCAAAGGGTTGCAGAACCTTGCACAACGTTGAAATCATTCTCCACTGCGCTTGAGTCAGGTGCATTCCCCCTCCTTTGCCTATATCGTGGCCAGATGTATAGGCTTGAATGGGCTTTTGCTGCTCCTCCATCCTCTGAAGCATATAGAGGGTTGAATTCCACCTCGTTACCACCTCTTGCTTCAGATGATGGCAGGGCAGGTTCAGGACTGTTTGGTGGTGCTCCAGTCTTCTGTACACGGTGGCTGAATGCCGAAAGTGGCCCGCAATTCTTCGGGCCACCGACAGCATCTCTTGCACGCCCCTGTCGTTTTTTAAATAATTCTGCACCACCAAATTCAATGTATGTGCAAAACATGGGACGTGCTGGAATTTGCACAGATGTAATGCACGCACAATATTGCTGGCGTTGTCCGATGTCACAAATCCCCAGGAGAGTCCAATTGGGGTAAGCCATTCTGCGATGATCTTCCTCAGTTTCCGTAAGAGGTTGTCAGCTGTGTGCCTCTTCTGGAAAGCGGTGATACAAAGCGTAGCCTGCATAGGAATGAGTTGGCGTTTGCGAGATTCTGCTACTGGTGCCGCCGCTGCTGTTTTTGCTGCGGGAGGCAATACATCTACCCAGTGGGCTGTCACAGTCATATAGTCCTGAGTCTGCCCTGCTCCACTTGTACACATGTCCGTGGTTAAGTGGATACTGGGTACAACTGCATTTTTTTAGGACACTGGTGAGTCTTTTTCTGAGGTCTGTGTACATTTTCGGTATCGCCTGCCTAGAGAAATGGAACCTAGATGGTATTTGGTACCGGGGACACAGTACCTCAATCAAGTCTCTAGTTGCCTCTGAATTAACGGTGGATACCGGATGCACGTTTCTCACCGCCCAGGCTGCCAAGGCCTGAGTTATCTGCTTTGCAGCAGGATGACTGCTGTGATATTTCATCTTCCTCGCAAAGGACTGTTGAACAGTCAATTGCTTACTGGAAGTAGTACAAGTGGTCTTCCGACTTCCCCTCTGGGATGACGATCGACGCCCAGCAGCTACAACAGCAGCAGTAGGCGTTACACTCAAGGATGCATCGGAGGAATCCCAGGCAGGAGAGGACTCGTCAGACTTGCCAGTGACATGGCCTGCAGGACTATTGGCTTTCCTGGGTAAGGAGGAAATGGACACTGAGGGAGTTGGTGGTGTGGTTTGCAGGAGCTTGGTTACAAGAGGAAGGGATTTAGTGGTCAGTGAACTGCTTCCGCTGTCACCCAAAGTTTTTGAACTTGTCACTGACTTATGATGAATGCGCTGCAGGTGACGTATAAGGGAGGATGTTCCGAGGTGGTTAACGTCCTTACCCCTACTTATTACAGCTTGACAAAGGCAACACACGGCTTGACACCTGTTGTCCGCATTTGTGTTGAAATAATTCCACACCGAAGAGGTGATTTTTTTTTGTATTTTGACCAGGCATGTCAATGGCCATATTCATCCCACGGACAACAGGTGTCTCCCCGGGTGCCTGACTTAAACAAACCACCTCACCATCAGAATCCTCCTTGTCAATTTCCTCCCCAGCGCCAGCAACACCCATATCCTCATCCTGGTGTACTTCAACAGTGACATCTTCAATTTGACTATCAGGAACTGGACTGCGGGTGCTCCTTCCAGCACTTGCAGGGGGCATGCAAATGGTGGAAGGCGCAAGCTCTTCCCGTCCAGTGTTGGTAAGGTCAGGCATCGCAACCGACACAATTGTACTCTCCTTGGGGATTTGTGATTTCGAAGAACGCACAGTTCTTTGCTGTGCTTTTGCCAGCTTAAGTATTTTCATTTTTCTAGCGAGAGGATGAGTGCTTCCATCCTCATGTGAAGCTGAACCACTAGCCATGAACATAGGCCAGGGCCTCAGCCGTTCCTTGCTACTCCGTGTCGTAAATGGCATATTGGCAAGTTTACGATTCTCCTCAGACGCTTTTAATTTAGATTTTTGGGTCATTTTACTGAACTTTTGTTTTTTGGATTTTACATGCTCTCTACTATGACATTGGGCATCGGCCTTGGCAGACGACGTTGATGGCATTTCATCGTCTCGGCCATGACTAATGGCAGCAGCTTCAGCACGAGGTGGAAGTGGATCTTGATCTTTCCCTATTTTTTTAACCTCCACATTTTTGTTCTCCATTTTTTAATGTGTGGAATTATATGCCAGTATCAATAGCAATGGCCTACTACTATATATACTGCGCACAACTAAAATGCACCACAGGTATAGAATGTAGATGGATAGTATACTTAATGACGACACAGAGGTAGGTAGAGCAGTGGCCTTCCGTACCGTACTGCTATATATAGTATACTGGTGGTCACTTTCAGCAAACTGCAAAACTAAAATGCACCACAGGTATAGAATGTAGATGGATAGTACACTTAATGACGACACAGAGGTAGGTACAGCAGTGGCCTTCCGTACCGTACTGCTATATATAGTATACTGGTGGTCACTGTGTCAGCAAACTGCAAAACTAAAATGCACCACAGGTATAGAATGTAGATGGATAGTACACTTAATGACAGAGGTAGGTACAGCAGTGGCCTTCCGTACCGTACTGCTATATATAGTATACTGGTGGTCACTGTGTCAGCAAACTGCAAAACTAAAATGCACCACAGGTATAGAATGTAGATGGATAGTACACTTAATGACGACACAGAGGTAGGCACAGCAGTGGCCTTCCGTACCGTACTGCTATATATAGTATACTGGTGGTCACTGTGTCTGCAAACTGCAAAACTAAAATGCACCACAGGTACAGAATGTAGATGGATAGTACACTTAATGACACAGAGGTAGGTACAGCAGTGGCCTTCCGTACCGTACTGCTATATATAGTATACTGGTGGTCACTGTGTCAGCAAACTGCAAAACTAAAATGCACCACAGGTACAGAATGTAGATGGATAGTACACTTAATGACACAGAGGTAGGTACAGCAGTGGCCTTCCGTACCGTACTGCTATATATAGTATACTGGTGGTCACTGTGTCAGCAAACTGCAAAACTAAAATGCACCACAGGTATAGAATGTAGATGGATAGTACACTTAATGACACAGAGGTAGGTACAGCAGTGGCCTTCCGTACCGTACTGCTATATATTATATACTGGTGGTCACTGGTCAGCAAAACTCTGCACTGTACTCCTCCTATATAATATTAATTATACTGGTGGTCCCCAGTCCCCACAATAAAGCAGCACACTGAGCACAGATATGGAGTGTTTTTCAGGCACACAACGTATACTGGTGGTCACTGTCAGCAAAACTCTGCACTGTACTCCTGCTATATAATATACAGCTGCTCCCCAGTCCACACAATTAAGCAGTGTGAGCACAGATATATATGCAGCACACTGAGCACAGATATGGAGCGTTATTTTTCAGGCAGACAACGTATACTGGTGGTCACTGTCAGCAAAACTCTGCACTGTACTCCTGCTATATAATACAGCTGCTCCCCAGTCCCCACAATTAAGCAGTGTGAGCACAGATATATGCAGCACACTGAGCACAGATATGGAGCGTTATTTTTCAGGCAGAGAACGGATAACTGGTGGTCACTGATCAGCAAAACTCTGCACTGTACTCCTCCTATATTATACAGCTGCTCCCCAGTCCTCCCCACAATTAAGCAATAATGCACAATCAAGTTCAACATAAACGGAGAGGACGCCAGCCACGTCCTCTCCCTTACATTTCCAATGCACGAGTGAAAATGGCGGTGACGCGCGGCTGCTTATATAGAATCCGAATCTCGCGAGAATCCGACAGCGGGATGATGACGTTCGGGCGCGCTCGGGATACCCGAGCAATACGGGAGAATCCGAGTATGGCTCGGACCCGTGTAAAAAGGGTGAAGTTCGGGGGGGTTCGGTTTCCGAGAAACCGAACCCGCTCATCACTAATTAAAATACTTTAAAACTGTATTCATTATATAACTGTAACTTAAGAGATAAACTGGAAAAACGACTTATGTGATACTGCTAGGGGCAATAATAAGAATTTACTTACCGATAATTCTATTTCTCGTAGTCCGTAGTGGATGCTGGGGACTCCGTAAGGACCATGGGGATTAGCGGCTCCGCAGGAGACTGGGCACAAAAGTAAAAGCTTTAGGACTACCTGGTGTGCACTAGCTCCTCCCCCTATGACCCTCCTCCAAGCCTCAGTTAGGATACTGTGCCCGGACGAGCGTACACAATAAGGAAGGATTTTGAATCCCGGGTAAGACTCATACCAGCCACACCAATCACACCATATAACTTGTGATCTAAACCAAGTTAACAGCATGATAACAGAGGAGCCTCTAGAAAAGATGGCTCACTACAGCAATAACCCGATTTTTTTGGTAACAATAACTATGTACCAGTATTGCAGACAATCCGCACTTGGGATGGGCGCCCAGCATCCACTACGGACTACGAGAAATAGAATTATCGGTAAGTAAATTCTTATTTTCTCTGACGTCCTAGTGGATGCTGGGGACTCCGTAAGGACCATGGGGATTATACCAAAGCTCCCAAACGGGCGGGAGAGTGCGGATGACTCTGCAGCACCAAATGAGAGAACTCCATGTCCTCCTCAGTCAGGGTATCAATTTTGTAGAATTTTACAAACGTATTTGCTCCTGACCAAGTAGCTGCTCGGCAAAGTTGTAAAGCCGAGACCCCTCGGGCAACCGCCCAAGATGAGCCCATCTTCCTTGTGGAGTGGGCATTTATAGATTTTTGGCTGTGGCAGGCCACAGAATGTGCAAGCTGAATTGTACTACAAATCCAACGAGCAATAGTCTGCTTAGAAGCAGGAGCACCCAGCTTGTTGGGTGCATACAGGATAAACAGCGAGTCAGATTTTCTGACTCCAGCCGTCCTGGAAATATATATTTTCAGGGCCCTGACAACGTCTAGCAACTTGGAGTCCTCCAAGTCCCTAGTAGCCGCAGGCACCACAATAGGTTGGTTCAGGTGAAACGCTGAAACCACCTTAGGGAGAAACTGAGGACGAGTCCTCAATTCCGCCCTGTCCGAATGGAAAATCAGATAAGGGCTTTTACAGGATAAAGCCGCCAATTCTGACACGCGCCTGGCCCAGGCCAGGGCCAACAGCATGACCACTTTCCATGTGAGATATTTTAACTCCACAGATTTAAGTGGTTCAAACCAATGTGACTTTTGGAACCCAAAAACTACATTGAGATCCCAAGGTGCCACTGGAGGCACAAAAGGAGGCTGTATATGCAGTGCCCCTTTTACAACGTCTGAACTTCAGGGACTGAAGCTAGTTCTTTTTGGAAGAAAATTGACAGGGCCGAAATTTGAACCTTAATGGACCCCAATTTCAGGCCCATAGACACTCCTGTTTGCAGGAAATGTAGGAATCGACCCAGTTGAATTTCCTCCGTCGGGCCTTACTGGCCTCGCACCACGCAACATATTTTCGCCAAATGCGGTGATAATGTTTTGCGGTTACATCCTTCCTGGCTTTGATCAGGATAGGGATGACTTCATCCGGAGTGCCTTTTATCCTTCAGGATCCGGCGTTCAACCGCCATGCCGTCAAACGCAGCCGCGGTAAGTCTTGGAACAGACAGGGTCCTTGCTGGAGCAGGTCCCTTCTTAGAGGTAGAGGCCACGGATCCTCCGTGAGCATCTCTTGAAGTTCCGGTTACCAAGTCCTTCTTGGCCAATCCGGAGCCACGAATATAGTGCTTACTCCTCTCCATCTTATCAATCTCAGTACCTTGGGTATGAGAGGCAGATGAGGGAACACATACACTGACTGGTACACCCACGGTGTTACCAGAGCGTTTACAGCTATTGCCTGAGGGTCCCTTTACCTGGCGCAATACCTGTCGAGTTTTTCCCAACGGTTTATAATCATGTGGAAGACTTCTGGGTGAAGTCCCCACTCTCCCGGGTGGAGGTCGTGTCTGCTGAGGAAGTCTGCTTCCCAGTTGTCCACTCCCGGAATTGCTGACAGTGCTATCACATGATTTTCCGCCCAGCGAAGAATCCTTGCAGCTTCTGCCATTGCCCTCCTGCTTCTAGTGCCACCCTGTCTGTTTTACGTGGGTGACTGCCGTGATGTTGTCCGACTGGATCAACACCGGCTGACCTTGAAGCAGAGGTCTTGCTAAGCTTAGAGCATTGTAAATGGCCCTTAGCTTCAGGATATTTATGTGAAGTGATGTCTCCAGGCTTGACCATAAGCCCTGGAAATTCCTTCCCCGTGTGACTGCTCCCCAGCCTCGCAGGCTGGCATCCGTGGTCACCAGGACCCAGTCATGAATGCCGAATCTGCGGCCCTCTAGAAGATGAGCACTCTGCAACCAACACAGGAGGGACACCCTTGTTCTTGGTGACAGGGTTATCCGCTGTTGCATCTGAAGATGCGACTCGGACCATTTGTCCAGCAGGTCCTACTGGAAAGTTCTTGCGTGGAATCTGCCGAATGGGATTGCTTCATAGGAAGCCACCATTTTACCCAGAACCCTTGTGCATTGATGCACTGAGAGTTGGCTCGGTTTTAGGAGGTTCCTGACTAGCTCGGATAACTCCCTGGCTTTCTCCTCCGGGAGAAACACCTTTTTCTGGACTGTGTCCAGGATCATCCCTAGGAACAGAAGACGAGTCGTCGGAACCAGCTGCGATTTTGGAATATTGAGAATCCAATCGTGCTGCCGCAACACTACCTGAGATAGTGCTACACCGACCTCCTGAAGGATCCAGGGGTCTACTTGCGAGTGAGCCCACTGCGCGCTGAAATTCATTGAGACGGGCCCCCCACCGTGCCTGATTCTGCTTGTAAAGCCCCAGCGTAATACTGAGGGCTTGGCAGAGGCGGGAGAGGGTTTCTGTTCCTGGGAACTGGCTGATTTCTGCAGCCTTTTTTCCTCTCCCTCTGTCACGGGCAGAAATGAGGAACCTTTTGCCCGCTTGTCCACGAAAAGACTGCGCCTGATAATACGGCGTCTTCTCATGTTGAGAGGCGACCTGGGGTACAAACGTGGATTTCCCAGCTGTTGCCGTGGCCACCAGGTCTGAAAGACCGACCCCAAATAACTCCTCCCCTTAAGGCAATACTTCCAAATGCCGTTTGAAATCCGCATCACCTGACCACTGTCGTGTCCATAACCCTCTACTGGTAGAAATGGACAACGCACTTAGACTTGATGCCAGTCGGCAAATATTCCGCTGTGCATCACGCATATATAGAAATGCATCTTTTAAATGCTCTATAGGCAAAATTATACTGTCCCTATCTAGGGTATCAATATTTTCAGTCAGGGAATCCGACCACGCCAACCCAGCACTGCACATCCAGGCTGAGGCGATTGCTGGTCGCAGTATAACACCAGTATGTGTGTAAATACATTTTAGGATACCCTCCTGCTTTCTATCAGCAGGATCCTTAAGGGCGGCCATCTCAGGAGAGGGTAGAGCCCTTACAAGCGTGTGAGCGCTTTATCCACCCTAGGGGGTGTTTCCCAACGCACCCTAACCTCTGGCGGGAAAGGATATAATGCCAATAACATTTTAGAAATTATCAGTTGTTATCGGGGGAAACCCACGCATCATCACACACCTCATTTAATTTCTCAGATTCAGGAAAACTACAGGTAGTTTTTCCTCACCGAACATAATACCCCTTTTTGGTGGCACTCGTATTATCAGAAATGTGTAAAACATTTTTCATTGCCTCCATCATGTAACGTGTGGCCCTACTGGAAGTCACATTTGTCTCTTTACCGTCGACACTGGAGTCAGTATCCGTGTCGGCGTCTATATCTGCCATCTGAGGTAACGGGCGCTTTAGAGCCCCTGACGGCCTATGAGACGTCTGGACAGGCACAAGCTGAGTAGCCGGCTGTCTCATGTCAACCACTGTCTTTTATACAGAGCTGACACTGTTACGTAATTCCTTCCAACAGTTCATCCACTCAGGTGTCGACCCCCTAGGGGGTGACATCACTATTACAGGCAATCTGCTCCGTCTCCACATAATTTTTCTCCTCATACATGTCGACACAAACGTACCGACATACAGCACACACACAGGGAATGCTCTGATAGAGGACAGGACCCTACTAGCCCTTTGGGGAGACAGAGGGAGAGTTTGCCAGCACACACCAGAGCGCTATATATATACAGGGATAACCTTATATAAGTGTTTTTCCCCTTATAGCTGCTGTATCTTTTATACTGCGCGTAATTAGTGCCCCCCCTCTCTTTTTTAACCCTTTCTGTAGTGTAGTGACTGCAGGGGAGAGCCAGGGAGCTTCCCTCCAACGGAGCTGTGAGGGAAAATGGCGCCAGTGTGCGGAGGAGATAGGCTCCGCCCCCTTATCGGCGGCCTTATCTCCCGTTTTTCTAAGTATTCTGGCAGGGGTTAAATGCATCCATATAGCCCAGGAGCTATATGTGATGCATTTTTTGCCATCCAATGTGTTTATATTGCGTCTCAGGGCGCCCCCCCCCAGCGCCCTGCACCCTCAGTGACCGGAGTGTGAAGTGTGCTGAGAGCAATGGCGCACAGCTGCAGTGCTGTGCGCTACCTTGTTGAAGACAGGACGTCTTCTGCCGCCGATTTTCCGGACCTCTTCTGTCTTCTGGCTCTGTAAGGGGCCCAATCCACTCTGCACGCAGGTGAGTTCGCTTCTTCTCCCCTTAGTCCCTCGATGCAGTGAGCCTGTTGCCAGCAGGTCTCACTGAAAATAAAAAACCTAAAACTAAACTTTTCACTAAGCAGCTCAGGAGAGCCCCTAGTGTGCACCCTTCTCGGCCGGGCACAAAAATCTAACTGAGGCTTGGAGGAGGGTCATAGGGGGAGGAGCCAGTGCACACCAGGTAGTCCTAAAGCTTTTACTTTTGTGCCCAGTCTCCTGCGGAGCCGCTAATCCCCATGGTCCTTACGGAGTCCCCAGCATCCACTAGGACGTCAGAGAAATGTTTTTGAACACAATTAATGATAACTACTTAGTCCAACTAATTGAGGAACCAACTAGGTACAATGCAATCTTAGACCTGGTATTAACAAACAATGGGGATTTGGTATTAGGGATTATAGTAGGGGAACCCATAGGAAACAGCGACCACAATATGGTCACATTCAATATCAGTTTCTATAAACAGCCCTATACTGGCTCAACTAGGACTTTAAACTTTAGCAAAGCAAATTTTGAAAAGATGAGAGTATTTTTCAGGGATATTGAATGGGAAGGTTTGTTTTTAGGAAAAAATACTACGGAGAAATGGGAGGTACTAAAATTCCTGCTAGCTAAAAATACACTCAAATGTATTCCTATGAGTAGCAAAAAAAGGAATAAAAATCATAAACCGATGTGGCTTAACAAAAAGATTAAGGAACTTATGGGCAAGAAAAGGCGAGCATTTAAAAAATACAAATCTGACGGGGAAGCAGAGTCATTTCAGCACTATAAGGAATGTAACAAAATTTGCAAAAATAAGATTTTACTAACCGGTAAATCTATTTCTCGTAGTCCGTAGTGGATGCTGGGAACTCCGTAAGGACCATGGGGAATAGACGGGCTCCGCAGGAGACTGGGCACTCTAAAAGAAAGATTAGGTACGATCTGGTGTGCACTGGCTCCTCCCTCTATGCCCCTCCTCCAGACCTCAGTTAGGATACTGTGCCCGGAAGAGCTGACACAATAAGGAAGGATTTTGAATCCCGGGTAAGACTCATACCAGCCACACCAATCACACCGTATAACTCGTGATACTATACCCAGTTAACAGTATGAAATATAACTGAGCCTCTCAACAGATGGCTCAACAATAACCCTTTAGTTAGGCAATAACTATATACAAGTATTGCAGACAATCCGCACTTGGGATGGGCGCCCAGCATCCACTACGGACTACGAGAAATAGATTTACCGGTGAGTAAAATCTTATTTTCTCTGACGTCCTAGTGGATGCTGGGAACTCCGTAAGGACCATGGGGATTATACCAAAGCTCCCAAACGGGCGGGAGAGTGCGGATGACTCTGCAGCACCGAATGAGAGAACTCAAGGTCCTCCTCAGCCAGGGTATCAAATTTGTAGAATTTAGCAAACGTGTTTGCCCCTGACTAAGTTGCAGCTCGGCAAAGTTGTAAAGCCGAGACCCCTCGGGCAGCCGCCCAAGATGAGCCCACTTTCCTCGTGGAATGGGCTGTTACTGATTTAGGATGCGGCAATCCAGCCGCAGAATGCTCCAGCTGAATTGTGCTACAAATTCAGCGAGCAATAGTCTGCTTAGAAGCAGTAGCACCTATTTTGTTGGGTGCCTACAGGATAAAAAACGAGTCAGTTTTCCTGACTCCAGCCGTCCTGGAAATATAAAGTTTTAAGGCCCTGACTACGTCCAGTAACTTGGAATCTTCCAAGTCCCTAGTAGCCGCAGGCACTACAATAGGTTGGTTCAAGTGAAAAGCTGATACCACCTTAGGGAGAAACTGGGGACGAGTCCTCAATTCTGCCCTATCCATATGGAAAATCAGATAAGGGCTTTTACATGACAAAGCCGCCAATTCTGACACACGCCTGGCCGAAGCCAAGGCCAATAACATGACCACTTTCCACGTGAGATATTTCAAATCCACAGTTTTAAGTGGCTCAAACCAATGTGATTTTAAGAAACTCAACACCACGTTGAGATCCCAAGGTGCCACAGAAGGCACAAAAAAGGGGCTGAATATGTAGCACTCCCTTTACAAATGTCTGAACTCCAGGCAGTGAAGCCAGTTCTTTCTGGAAGAAAATCGACAGAGCCGAAATCTGGACCTTAATGGAACCCAAATTTAGGCCCATAGTCACTCCTGACTGTAGGAAGTGCAGAAAACGACCCAGCTGAAATTCCTCTGTTGGGGCCTTCCTGGCCTCACACCACGCAACATATTTTCGCCAAATACGGTGATAATGGTTTGAGGTTACTTCTTTCCGGGCTTTTATCAGCGTAGGAATGACTTCCTCCGGAATGCCCGTTTGCTTTAGGATCCGGAATTCAACCGCCATGCCGTCCAACGCAGCCGCGGTAAGTCTTGGAACAGACAGGGCCCCTGCTGTAGCAGATCCTGTCTGAGCGGTAGAGGCCATGGGTCCTCTGATATTATTTCTTGAAGTTCTGGGTACCAAGCTCTTCTTGGTCCATCCGGAACCACGAGTATCGTTCTTACTCCTCGTTTTCTTATTATTCTCAGTACCTTTGGTATGAGAGGCAGAGGAGGGAACACATAAACCGACTGGTACACCCACGGTGTCACTAGACCGTCCACAGCTATTGCCTGAGGGTCTCTTGACCTGGCGCAATATCTAGTTTTTTTGTTTAGGCGGGACGCCATCATGTCCACCTGCGGCCTTTCCCAACGGTTTACCAACAGTTGGAAGACTTCTGGACGAAGTCCCCACTCTCCCGGGTGTCGGTCGTGTCTGCTGAGGAAGTCTGCTTCCCAGTTGTCCACTCCCGGAATGAACACTGCTGACAGTGCTAAGACGTGATTTTCCGCCCATCGGAGAATCCTTGTGGCTTCTGCCATCGCCATCCTGCTTCTTGTGCCGCCCTGTCGGTTTACATGGGCGACTGCCGTGATGTTGTCTGATTGGATCAGTACCGGCTGGTTTTGAAGCAGAGGCCTTGCCAGACTTAGGGCATTGTAAATGGCCCTCAGTTCCAGAATATTTATGTGTAGGGACGACTCCTGACTTGACCAAAGTCCTTGGAAATTTCTTCCCTGTGTGACTGCCCCCTAGCCTCGAAGGCTGGCATCCGTGGTTACCAGGACCCAGTCCTGTATGCAGAATCTGCGGCCCTCTTGAAGATGAGCACTCTGCAGCCACCACAGTATAGATACCCTGGTCCTTGGAGACAGGGTTATCAGCCGATGCATCTGAAGATGCGATTTCGACCACTTGTCCAAGAGGTCCCACTGAAAGGTTCTTGCATGGAACCTGCCGAATGGAATTTTGCTTCGTAAGAAGCTACCATTTTTCCCAGGACTCGTGTGCAGTGATGCACCGATACCTGTTTTGGTTTCAGGAGGTCTCTGACTAGAGATGACAGCTCCTTGGCTTTCTCCTGCGGGAGAAGCACTTTTTTCTGTTCTGTGTCCAGAACCATCCCCAGGAACAGCAGGCGTGTGGTAGGAACCAGCTATGACTTTGGAATGTATAGAATCCATCCGTGCTGTTGTAGCACTTCCCGAGATAGTGCTACTCCGACCAACAACTGCTCCATGGACCTCGCCTTTATAAGGAGATCGTCCAAGTACGGGATAATTAAAAACTCCCTTTTTTTCGAAGGAGTATCATCATTTCTGCCATTACCTTGGTAAAGACCCTCGGTGCCGTGGACAGTCCAAACGGCAGTGTTTGGAATTGGTAATGGCAATCCTGTACCACAAATCTGAGGTACTCCTGGTGAGGATGGTAAATGGGGACATGTAGCTAAGCATCCTTGATGTCCAGGGATACCATGTAATCCCCCTCCTCCAGGCTTGCAATAACCGCCCTGAGCGATTCCATCTTGAACTTGAATTTTTTTATGTATGTGTTCAAGGATTTCAAATTTAAAATGGGTCTCACCGAACCGTCCGGTTTCGGTACCACAAACAGTGTGGAATAGTAACCCCGTCCTTGTTGAAGTAGGGGCACCTTGACTATCACCTGCTGGGAATACAGCTTGTGAATTGCCTCTAGCACAGCCTCCCTGCCTGAGGGAGTTGTCGGCAAGGCAGATTTGAGGAAACGGCGGGGGGGAGACGCCTCGAATTCCAGCCTGTACCCCTGAGATACTACTTGAAGAATCCAGGGATCCACCTGTGAGCGAGCCCACTGATCGCTGAAATTTTTGAGGCGGCCCCCCACCGTACCTGGCTACGCCTGTGGAGCCCCCGTGTCATGCGGTGGACTCAGAGGAAGCGGGGGAAGAATTTTGATTCTGGGAACTGGCTGACTGGTGCAGCTTTTTCCCTCTTCCCTCGTCTCTGTGCAGAAAGGAAGCGCCTTTGACCCGCTTGCTTTTCTGAAGCCGAAAGGATTGTACCTGATAATACAGTGCTTTCTTAGGCTGTGAGGAAACCTAAGGTAAAAAAATTTCTTCCCAGCTGTTGCTGTGGATACGAGGTCCCAGAGACCATCCCCAAACAATTCCTCACCCTTATAAGGCTCTATGTGCCTTTTAAAGTCAGCATCACCTGTCCAGTGTCGGGTCTCTAATACCCTCCTGACAGAATGGACATTGCATTAATTCTGGATGCCAGCCGGTAAAATATCTCTCTGTGCATCCCTCATATATAAGACGACGTCTTATGTTCGCAAAATAGTATCCCTGTTTGACAGGGTTACAGACCACGCTGCAGCAGCACTATCTGCTGGTCTCAGTCTAGTACCTGAGTGTGTAAATACAGACTTCAGGATAGCCTCCTGCTTTTTATCAGCAGGTACCTTCAAAGTGGCCGTATCCTAAGACGGCAGTGCCACCTTTTTTGACAAACGTGTGAGCGCCTTATCCACCCTAGGGGATATCTCCCAGCGTAACTTATCCTCTGGCGGGAAAAGGTACGCCATCAGTAACTTTTTAGAAATTATCAGTTTCTTATCGGGGGAACCCACGCTTTTTCACACTTCATTCACTCATTGGATGGGGGAACAAAACACTGCCTGCTTTTTCTCCCCAAACATAAAACCCTTTTTTAGTGGTACTTGGGTTAATGTCAGAAATGTGTAACACATTTTTTATTGCCGGGATCATGTAACGGATGTTCCTAGTGGATTGTGTATATATCTCAACCTCGTCGACACTGGAGTCAGACTCCGTGTCGACATCTGTGTCTGCCATCTGAGGGAGCGGGCGTTTTTGAGCCCCTGATGGCCTTTGAGACGCCTGGGCAGGCGCGGGCTGAGAAGCCGGCTGTCCCATAGCTGTTACGTCATCCAGCCTTTTATGTAAGGAGTTGACACTGTCGGTTAATACCTTCCACCTATCCATCCACTCTGGTGTCGGCCCACAGGGGGCGACATCCCATTTATCGGCATCTGCTCCGCCTCCACATAAGCCTCATCAAACATGTCGACACAGCCGTACCGACACACCGCACACACACAGGGGGGTTTATTTACTAAGATTCGTAATTTCCGAAAAAAGGTCAAAGTTCAATCACGAATGACATCGACAGTGTAAAACTGCAACTTTTTGAATGGATTACGACTAATTTACTAAGCTGTCGTATTCGTGTTTTTCTTTGCTTCCGATGTCGATGTCATTCGTGTTTTTTTACCTAATTTAACGGCAGTGATTAGCAAAACACTGCCGTTTTTTTTTACAATCAATCTCGGCCGGATTTGTGTGATCCGTGCTGGGGTTTTTTTTTTTTTTTTTTTTTAAAGTAAACAATGTAATTTTTTAAAAAAAAATGCGTGGGGTCCCCCCTCCTAAGCATAACCAGCCTCGGGCTCTTTGAGCCGATCCTGGTTGCAGAAATATGTGGAAAAAAATGACAGGGGTTCCCCCATATTTAAGCAACCAGCATCGGGCTCTGCGCCTGGTCCTGGTCCCAAAAATACGGGGGACAAAAAGAGTAGGGGTCCCCCGTATTTTTAAAACCAGCACCGGGCTCCACTAGCTGGACAGATAATGCCACAGCCGGGGGTCACTTTTATATAGTGCCCTGCGGCCGTGGCATCAAAAATCCAACTAGTCACCCCTGGCCGGGGTACTCTGGGGGAGTGGGGACCCCCTCAATCAAGGGGTCCCCCCCCCCCAGCCACCCAAGGGCCAGGGGTGAAGCCCGAGGCTGTCCCCCCCCCCATCCAATGGGCTGCGGATGGGAGGGCTGATAGCCTTTGTTGAAAAATAAAAGATATTGTTTTTAGTAGCAGTACTACAAGTCCCAGCAAGCCTCCCCCGCATGCTGGTACTTGGAGAACCACAAGTACCAGCATGCGGCGGAAAAACTGGCCCGCTGGTACCTGTAGTACTATTACTAAAAAAATACCCAAAAAAACACAAGACACACACACCGTGAAAGTATAATTTTATTACATACACACATACATACATACATACATACTTACCTTAAGTTCCCACGCAGGTCGGTCCTCTTGTCCAGTAGAATCCAAGGGGTACCTGTTGAAAAAATTATACTCACGAGATCCAGTGGTCCAGGCTCCTCGGCAAATCCAGGGTTAATCCACGTACTTGAATAAAATAAAAAAAACGCTGTCAACAAAGGCTATCAGCCTTCCCATCCGCAGCCCATTGGATGGGGGGGGACAGCCTCGGGCTTCACCCCTGGCCCTTGGGTGGCTGGGGGGGGGGACCCCTTGATTGAAGGGGTCCTCACTCCCCCAGGGTACCCCGGCCAGGGGTGACTAGTTGGATTTTTGATGCCACGGCCGCAGGGCGCAGTATAAAAGTGACCCCCGGCTGTGGCATTATCTGTCCAGCTAGTGGAGCCCGGTGCTGGTTTTAAAAATACGGGGGACCCCTACTCTTTTTGTCCCCCGTATTTTTGGGACCAGGACCAGGCGCAGAGCCCGATGCTGGTTGCTTAAATATGGGGGAACCCCTGTCATTTTTTTCCCCATATTTCTGCAACCAGGATCGGCTCAAAGAGCCCGAGGCTGGTTATGCTTAGGAGGGGGACCCCACGCAATTTTTTTTAACAACAAAAAACACTTTCCCACCCCTTCCCATTGATATACATGCACGGATCTCATGGATCCCTGCATGCATCTCAAATCACGAATAAAAAAAGCAGGTCTGTTTTACGAATGCCCTCATCACTGCCGTGATTAGTGTTTAGTAAATGACCGAGATTGACCGAGATGACACTTTGATGAAAAAACGGCATCTCGGTCAAAATCGGGAGCTTAGTAAATATACCCCAGGGAATGCTCTGACTGAGGAGAGGACCCCACACAGCCCTTTGGGGAGACAGAGAGAGAGTATGCCAGCACACACCAGAGCGCTATATAATGTAGGGATAAATACTATCACTGAGTGAATTTTCCCCAATAGCTGCTTGTATAAACAATATTGCGCCTAAATTTAGTGCCCCCCCTCTCTTTTTAACCCTTTGAGCCTGAAAACTACAGGGGAGAGCATGGGGAGCTGTCTTCCACTTTTTCGCGGACTTTTCTCCCGCTTTTTTATGGATTCTGGCAGGGGTAATTATCACATATATAGCCTCTGGGGCTATATATTGTGATTATTTTGCCAGCCAAGGTGTTTTTATTGCTGCTCAGGGCGCCCCCCCCCCCAGCGCCCTGCACCCTCAGTGACCGGAGTGTGAAGTGTGTATGAGGAGCAATGGCGCACAGCTGCAGTGCTGTGCGCTACCTTGGTGAAGACTGAAGTCTTCTGCCGCCAATTTTCCGGACCATCTTCATGCTTCTGGCTCTGTAAGGGGGACGGCGGCGCGGCTCCGGGAACGAACACCAAGGACAGGTCCTGCGGTCGATCCCTCTGGAGCTAATGGTGTCCAGTAGCCTAAGAAGCCCAAGCTAGCTGCAAGCAGGTAGGTTCGCTTCTTCTCCCCTTAGTCCCTCGTTGCAGTGAGCCTGTTGCCAGCAGGTCTCACTGTAAAATAAAAAACCTAACATATACTTTCTTTCTAGGAGCTCAGGAGAGCCCCTAGTGTGCATCCAGCTCGGCCGGGCACAGAAATCTAACTGAGGTCTGGAGGAGGGGCATAGAGGGAGGAGCCAGTGCACACCAGATAGTACCTAATCTTTCTTTTAGAGTGCCCAGTCTCCTGCGGAGCCCGTCTATTCCCCATGGTCCTTACGGAGTTCCCAGCATCCACTAGGACGTCAGAGAAAAGGAAATAAGAGCGGCTAAAGTAGAAACTGAAAAACTAGTAGCAAAGGAAAGCAAAGCGAATCCCCAAAAATTCTTTAAATACATTAACAGCAAGAGATTAAAGAAGGAGAGTATAGGCCCTTTAAAAGACAAGTTGGGAGTCTTAAGCAAAAATGATAATGACATAGCGGACACACTAAATGAGTTTTTTTCAACAGTATTCACTAGAGAGGACCCAATTCAGGGACTGACACACAATCTCAATAATGAGAATATCACACTGATAGGTACTTATTTAAGCGAGGAAGTAGTCTGTGACCGATTAAAACATTTAAAGATTAATAAATCACCAGGGCCCGATGGCATTTATCCAAGGGTTCTAATGGAGCTTCACTCTGAACTGGCAAAACCGCTATCTTTGATCTTTAAGGATTCAGTTATATCAGGTATGGTTCCCAAAGACTGGCGTATAGCGGAAGTAGTGCCTATATTCAAAAAGGGAAGTAAAGCTGAACCAGGTAATTATAGACCAGTTAGTCTTACATCTATAGTGGGGAAAGTATTGGAAGGTATTCTAAGAGATAGTATTCAGAAGTTCCTTGAAACCAATAAGGTCATTAAAAGGAATCAACATGGGTTTATGAAGGACAGATCCTGTCAAACCAACTTACTTGGCTTTTATGAAACAGTAAGCGCAAACCTAGATCAGGGTAAAGACGTGGATGTAATCTTTTTAGACTTTGCCAAAGCGTTCGATACTGTACCACACATGAGACTTATCTACAAGCTACAAGAATCAGGGCTAGGAAGCACAATATGCACTTGGGTCAAAAACTGGTTAGATAATAGGGAGCAGAGCGTTGTGGTTAATGGATCTTTTTCAACTTGGACTGAAGTGCTAAGTGGTGTGCCGCAAGGCTCAGTATTAGGACCGCTATTGTTCAATATTTTCATTAACGACCTAACAGAAGGTCTAGAGAGCATGGTGTCAATTTTTGCAGATGATACCAAACTGTGTAAGGCTATAAATACAGAGGAGGATGCAGAGTCTCTTCAGAACGACTTGGTTAAATTAGAAGCATGGGCAGCCAAATGGAGAATGCGCTTCAACACAGACAAGTGTAAGGTAATGCACTGTGGTAACAAGAACAAAAATTACACCTACCTACTAAATGGGGTAAAATTAGGGGATTCTGTACTGGAAAAGGACTTAGGTGTCCTCATAGATAGCAAGCTAAGCAGTAGTACCCAAAGTAGGACTGCAGCAAAGAAGGCTAATAAGATATTAGCATGCATAAAAAGGGGTATTAATGCTAGGGACGAGAGTATTATACTCCCGTTATATAAATCACTAGTGAGGCCACACCTTGAATACTGTGTACAATTCTGGGCACCGTACTACAAAAAGGATATCCTGGAGCTAGAAAAGGTACAGAGGAGGGCGACCAAACTAATTAAGGGCATGGAGACGACGGAATACAAGGAAAGGCTTGAAAGACTAGGCATGTTTACATTGGAAAAGCGGAGACTAAGAGGGGATATGATCAACATCTACAAATATATAAGGGGACAATACACAGAGCTTGCGCGGGACCTGTTTTTGGTTAGATCAACACAGAGGACTCGTGGACACTCGCTCAGGTTAGAGGAGAGGAGATTCCACACAATACGGCGTAAAGGCTTTTTCACGGTAAGGACAATACGTGTTTGGAATTCCCTGCCCGAGGGAGTTGTAATGGCGGAATCTGTCAATACCTTTAAGAATGGGTTAGATAAATTCCTAATGGATAAGGATATCCAGGGGTATGGTGCATAGTCATGCATTATAGTTACTATAAATAGGGATAAAATGCAACGGCTGACAGCAGCATCAGTCAGAAATTTTAGTCAAATCATCATGCATAGGAGACCACAAATAGGTTGAACTCGATGGACAATTGTCTTTTTTCAACCTCAGATAATATGTTACTTAAATATGTAATGGTAAACAGCTAAAATGATCAAAATTGTGTCAGTGTCGGAATATAAGTGGACCTAACGTTTGGGTGGGAGAGAAACTGAATATCGCCCCACGATCTACCATCACTATAGACGGGAGATCTGGCGCCAGAAAACAATTGAATTCCCCCAATAGATATATAGGGGGAATTCAATAGGAAGTGCTGCCAAGCTATGACCATATCGTGCTCCTACAGAAGTACAGACATTGCAAGGTTTCCCTCGAACCTCTATACTGTGCAAGGAAAATCTTACAATGCTGGAGGGTTCAAAGTGCTGCTCTGGAACGGCCCATAGCTCCTATGTCAGTGTATTCAATCTTTTTATATTGCATTTGATGATGAAATATATCATGCTTGAATACCATGTTTTATATCAGGCTTATAACTCCTTAAATACTTGGAGGTAAATGTATATCAGTGCAAAAAGCCAGAGGTGCGGGAGGTCCTGGGAGAATGTATGTATTTTTAAAACGGCAATCATTTACAAGTAAAAAAAACCTGGTTTGGCCTTGTAAATTATTGTACCCCTTTACATTCACCCCTTATTGTTGAAGAAAGCACTCTAAAGTGAAATTACGTCATGTGTTAAATCTATCTAGATATGAATAGAATTGTCTTTGTAATATTTAAGCAGGCATATTCCTGGTTATAACTTTGCGAGTTTGCCATTAATAAACTGTTATAATTATGATTAGTTAATAAATGATCAAAATAGGGTATCTGCTTCACCACTAGAATAAAGCCCTCAGAACTATAAAAAAAATACAATATACTGAAAATGTGAGGATGATCTCACTTGCGTATAAAGTAATATTTACAAAGATGAATGTTGGACGAAGATGTTTGAAAGTCAAATAAACATGGCACAGCTTTTATTCAAGCACGGTATTTTGCTTCCTATACATTTCATTTTAAAACGTCCACTTGAAAGAGATTCCAGGATATTCAATTACCCCCAATGAGACAACGGGAGTAAAAAACTCCCGATGTTTCTTTACGTTCTTTGTTTGCATTCGACCTATTTGATTTAATCGGCAATAAAAAAATGTGCATTTTCACCCAAAAACACACAAGTTTAGTGAAACCTGTGTGTTTACGGGTGAAAAAGCCCCGGTTTCAGATGAAAACAGGGCTGTTATCGGGGATTTTGCTTCGCCTGGTGAAACATAATTCCTGATATGTCGCGGTACGCTCTGGCTTATCGGGGCTAATTAGATAGCCCACCCGGCGATACATTACAACCGACAGCAAGTCGGGGTAAATGAATATCACCAATAATGACATACAAGGGAAAAAATTAGATTTATGGTAGGAACTTACCGTTGTTAAATGTTTTTCTGCGAAGTACACTGGGCTCCACAAGGATTAACATCGGGGTGCAGAGTAGGATCTTGATCCGAGGCACCAACAGGCTCAAAGCTTTTGACTGTTCCCAAGATGCACAGCGCCGCCTCCTCTATAACCCCGCCCCCATGCACAGGAGCTCAGTTTCGTTAACCAGCCCAATGCAGTAGCAGGTACCAGAGACGACAATCGCTTGTAGCCAATTACACCACAAACTCACCGTAGGAGAGGGTGTCAGCGGCTATGCCAATACCAACCCAAAGAAGCTAAGTGCGTCAGGGTGGGCACCTTGTGGAGCCCAGTGTACCTCGCAGAAAGAGATTTAACAACGGTAAGTTCTTACCATAAATCTCGTTTTCTGCTGCGGGGTAAACTGGGCTCCACAAGGCTTAACATCGGGGATGTCCTAAAGCAGTTCCTCATGGAAGGGGACGCACTATAGCGGGCATGAGAACCCGGCGTCCAAAGGAAGCATCCTGGGAAGCGGCAGGATCAAAGGCATAGAACCTTACAAACGTGTTCCCTGAGGACCACGTAGCCGCCTTGCACAATTGTTCAAGGGTCGCACCACAGTGGGCCGCCCAAGAAGGTCCAAAACGACCAAGTAGAATGGGCTTTAATGGTAGCAGGAACCGGACGACCAGCCTGTACACAAGCATGTGCAATCACCATTCTAATCCATCTGGCCAAAGTCTGCTTGGAAGCAGGCCAGCCACGTTTGTGAAAACCAAACAATACAAAAAGAGAATCAGATTTCCCAATGGAGAAAGTTCTCTTCATAAATACGGAGAGCCCATACCACAACCAAAGACCACTCTTTGGAAGACAACTCAGGAGAATTAAAGGCCGGAACCACAATTTCCTGGTTAAGGTGGAAGGAAGACACCACCTTAGGTAAATAACCTGGCCGCGTTCTAAGAACCGCCCGGTCATGGTGAAAAATCAAATAGGGAGACTTACAGGATAAGGCACCCAAGTCCGAGACCCTTCTAGCTGAAGCAATCGCCAGCAAGAACAGAACCTTAAGGGAAAGCCAATTAAGCTTAGCAGATGCAAGAGGCTCAAACGGAGACTCTTGCAAGGACTCCAAAATCACAGACAAGTCCCAAGGAGCCACAGGTGGCACATAAGGAGGCTGAATCCGCAACACACCCTGAGTGAATGTATGCACATCAGGAAGGGTAGCAAATTTTCTCTGAAACCAAACAGACAAGGCAGACATGTGAACCTTGAGGGAGGCCAGATGCAGGCCTAAGTCCAGGCCCTGTTGTAGAAAGGCCAATAGTTTAGCCATACTAAACTTGAAAACGTCATGATTGCGAGACGCACACCAAGTAAAGTAAGCATTCCAGACCCTTTGGTAGATTCGAGCAGAAGCCGGCTTACGGGCCTTCAACATAGTTTGAACGACAGCCTCAGAAAAACCCTTGGCCCTCAGGACGGATGCTTCAAGAGTCATGCCGTCAAAGCCAGACGGGCCAAGTCCTGGTAAACACAAGGGCCCTGAACGAGGAGGTCTGGTCGTTGTGGAAGTAAAATAAGAATTTACTTACCGATAATTCTATTTCTCGTAGTCCGTAGTGGATGATGGGAACTCCGTAAGGACCATGGGGAATAGCGGCTCCGCAGGAGACTGGGCACAAATAGAAAGCTTTAGTACTACCTGGTGTGCACTGGCTCCTCCCCCTATGACCCTCCTCCAAGCCTCAGTTAGGATACTGTGCCCGGACGAGCGTACACAATAAGGAAGGATTTTGAATCCCGGGTAAGACTCATACCAGCCACACCAATCACACCGTATAACTTGTGATCTGAACCCAGTTAACAGTATGATAACAGAGGAGCCTCTAGAAAAGATGGCTCACTACAACAATAACCCGATTTAGTTAACAATAACTATGTACAAGTATTGCAGACAATCCGCACTTGGGATGGGCGCCCAGCATCCACTACGGACTACGAGAAATAGAATTATCGGTAAGTAAATTCTTATTTTCTCTGACGTCCTAGTGGATGCTGGGAACTCCGTAAGGACCATGGGGATTATACCAAAGCTCCCAAACGGGCGGGAGAGTGCGGATGACTCTGCAGCACCGAATGAGAGAACTCCAGGTCCTCCTCAGCCAGGGTATCAAATTTGTAGAATTTAGCAAACGTGTTTGCCCCTGACCAAGTAGCTGCTCGGCAAAGTTGTAAAGCCGAGACCCCTCGGGCAGCCGCCCAAGATGAGCCCACTTTCCGTGTGGAATGGGCTTTTACAGATTTTGGCTGTGGCAGGCCTGCCACAGAATGTGCAAGCTGAATTGTACTACAAATCCAACGAGCAATAGTCTGCTTAGAAGCAGGAGCACCCAGCTTGTTGGGTGCATACAGGATAAACAGCGAGTCAGATTTTCTGACTCCAGCCGTCCTGGAAACATATATTTTCAGGGCCCTGACTACGTCCAGCAACTTGGAGTCCTCCAAGTCCCTAGTAGCCGCAGGTACCACAATAGGCTGGTTCAAGTGAAACGCTGAAACCACCTTAGGGAGAAATTGAGGACGAGTCCTCAATTCTGCCCTGTCCGTATGAAAAATTAGGTAAGGGCTTTTATATGACAAAGCCGCCAATTCTGAGACACGCCTGGCTGAAGCCAGGGCCAACAGCATTACCACTTTCCATGTGAGATATTTTAAGTCCACAGTGGTGAGTGGTTCAAACCAATGTGATTTTAGGAACCCCAAAACTACATTGAGATCCCAAGGTGCCACTGGAGGCACAAAAGGAGGCTGTATATGCAGTACCCCTTTGACAAACGTCTGAACCTCAGGAACTGAAGCCAGTTCTTTCTGGAAGAAAATCGACAGGGCCGAAATTTGAACCTTAATGGACCCTAATTTTAGGCCCATAGACAGTCCTGTTTGCAGGAAATGCAGGAAACGACCCAGTTGAAATTCCTCTGTAGGGGCCTTCCTGGCCTCGCACCACGCAACATATTTACGCCAAATACGGTGATAATGCTGCACGGTTACATCCTTCCTGGCTTTGATCAGGGTAGGGATGACTTCATCCGGAATGCCTTTTTCCTTCAGGATCCGGCGTTCAACCGCCATGCCGTCAAACGCAGCCGCGGTAAGTCTTGGAACAGACAGGGTCCCTGCTGGAGCAGGTCCCTTCTTAGAGGTAGAGGCCACGGGTCCTCTGTGAGCATCTCTTGAAGTTCCGGGTACCAAGTCCTTCTTGGCCAATCCGGAGCCACGAGTATAGTCCTTACTCCTCTCCTTCTTATGATTCTCAGTACCTTGGGTATGAGAGGCAGAGGAGGGAACACAAACACTGACTGGTACACCCACGGTGTTACCAGAGCGTCCACTGTCTGCTGAGGAAGTCTGCTTCCCAGTTGTCCACTCCCGGAATGAATACTGCTGACAGTGCTATCACATGATTTTCCGCCCAGCGAAGAATCCTTGCAACTTCTGCCATTGCCCTCCTGCTTCTTGTGCCGCCCTGTCTGTTTACGTGGGCGACTGCCGTGATGTTGTCCGACTGGATCAATACCGGCTGACCCTGAAGCAGAGGCCTTGCTAGGCTTAGAGCATTGTAAATTGCTCTTAGCTCCAGTATATTTATGTGAAGTGTTGTCTCCAGGCTTGACCACAAGCCCTGGAAATTTCTTCCTTGTGTGACTGCTCCCCAGCCTCTCAGGCTGGCATCCGTGGTCACCAGGACCCAGTCCTGAATGCCGAATCTGCGGCCCTCTAGAAGATGAGCACTCTGCAACCAGCACAGAAGAGACACCCTTGTCCTTGGGGACAGGGTTATCCGCTGATGCATCTGAAGATGCGATCCGGACCATTTTTCCAGCAGATCCCACTGGAACGTTCTTGCGTGGAATCTGCCGAATGGAATCGCTTCGTAGGAAGCTACCATCTTTCCCAGGACTCTTGTGCATTGAAGCACTGAGACTTGCCCTGGTTTCAGGAGGTTTCTGACCAGTTCGGATAACTCCCTGGCTTTCTCCTCCGGAAGGAACACCTTTTTCTGGACTGTGTCCAGAATCATCCCTAGGAACAGAAGACGTGTTGTCGGAATCAGCTGCGATTTTGGGATATTTAGAATCCAGCCGTGCTGCCGTAGCACTACTTGAGATAGGGCTACTCCGACTACTAACTGTTCTCTGGATCTTGCTCTTATCAGGAGATCGTCCAAGTAAGGGATAATTAAAACGCCTTTTCTTCGAAGAAGAATCATCATTTCGGCCATTACCTTGGTAAAGACCCGGGGTGCCGTGGATAATCCAAACGGCAGCGTCTGAAACTGATAGTGACAGTTTTGTACCACAAACCTGAGGTACCCTTGATGAGAAGGGTAAATGGGGACATGGAGGTAGGCATCTTTGATGTCCAGAGACACCATATAGTCCCCCTCTTCCAGGTTCGCGATCACTGCCCTGAGTGACTCCATCTTGAATTTGAACCTCTGTATGTAAGTGTTCAAAGACTTCAGATTTAAAATAGGTCTCACCGAGCCGTCCGGCTTCGGTACCACAAACAGCGTGGAATAATACCCCTTCCCTTGTTGCAGGAGGGGTACCTTGATTATCACCTGCTGGGAATACAGCTTGTGAACTACCTCCAATACTGCCTCCCTGTCGGAGGGAGACGTTGGTAAAGCAGACTTCAGGAACCGGCGAGGGGGAGACGTCTCGAACTCCAATTTGTACCCCTGAGATACTACTTGAAGGATCCAGGGGTCCACTTGCGAGTGAGCCCACTGCGCGCTGAAATTCTTGAGACGGGCCCCCACGGTGCCTGAGTCCGCTTGTAAGGCCCCAGCGTCATGCTGAGGACTTGGCAGAAGCGGGAGAGGGCTTTTGTTCCTGGGAATTGGCTGTCTGTTGCAGTCTTTTTCCCCTTCCTCTGCCCCGGGGCAGAAAAGAGGAACCTTTTGCCCGCTTGCCCTTATGGGGACGAAAGGACTGAGCCTGGTAAGACGGCGTCTTTTTATGCTGAGAGGCGACCTGGGGTAAAAATGTGGATTTCCCAGCAGTTGCCGTGGCCACCAGGTCCGATAGACCGACCCCAAATAACTCCTCCCCTTTATAAGGCAATATTTCCATATGCCGTTTAGAATCCGCATCACCTGACCACTGTCGCGTCCATAACCCTCTTCTGGCAGAAATGGACAGCGCACTCACTCTTGATGCCAGAGTGCAAATATCCCTCTGTGCATCTCGCATATATAGAAATGCATCTTTTAAATGCTCTATAGTCAACAATATACTGTCCCTATCCAGGGTATCAATATTTTCAGTCAGGGAATCCGACCAAGCCACCCCAGCGCTGCACATCCAGGCTGAGGCGATTGCTGGTCGCAGTATAACACCAGTATGTGTGTATATACTTTTTAGGATATTCTCCAGTTTTCTGTCACCTGGTTCCTTGAGGGCGGCCGTATCAGGAGACGGTAACGCCACTTGTTTTGATAAGCGTGTGAGTGCTTTATCCACTCTAGGGGGTGTTTCCCAACGCGCCCTAACCTCTGGCGGGAAAGGGTATAATGCCAATAACTTTTTAGAAATTATCAGTTTTTTATCGGGGGAAACCCACGCTTCATCACACACCTCATTTAATTCATCTGATTCAGGAAAAACTACGGGTAGTTTTTTCACACCCCACATAATACCCTTTTTAGTGGTACTTGCAGTATCAGAAATGTTTAAAACCTCTCTCATTGCCGTGATCATGTATCGTGTGGCCCTACTGGAAGTCACTTTTGTCTCCTCACCGTCGACACTGGAGTCAGTATCCATGTCGACGTCTGTATCTACCATCTGAGGTAACGGCCGTTTTAGAGCCCCTGATGGTTTCTGAGACGCCTGGACAGGGACTAGCTGATTAGCCGGCTGTCTCATGTCATCAACTGTCTTTTGTAAAGAGCTGACATTGTCACGTAAATCCTTCCATAAAGCCATCCACTCAGGTGTCGACTCCCTAGGGGGTGACATCTCTATTATAGGCAATTGCTCCGCCTCCACATCATTTTCCTCCTCATACATGTCGACACAAACGTACCGACACACAGCACACGCACAGGGAATGCTCTGATAGAGGACAGGACCCCACTAGCCCTTTGGGGAGACAGAGGGAGAGTATGCCAGCACACACCAGAGCGCTATATATATATATATAGGGACAACCTTATATAAGTGTTTCTCCCTTTATAGCTGCTGTATTGTTAATATCCCGCCAATTAGTGCCCCCCTCTCTTTTTTACCCTGTTTCTGTAGTGCAGGACTGCAGGGGAGAGTCAGGGAGACGTCCTTCCAGCGAAGCTGTGAGGGAAAATGGCGCCTGTGTGCTGAGGAGATAGGCTCCGCCCCCTTCTCGGCGGCCTTTCTCCCGCTTTTTGTGGAAATCTGGCAGGGGTTAAAATTCATCCATATAGCCCAGGGGGCTATATGTGATGCATTTTCGCCAGCCAAGGTGTTTCTATTGCTGCTCAGGGCGCCCCCCCCTAGCGCCCTGCACCCTCAGTGACCGGAGTGTGAAGTGTGCTGAGAAGCAATGGCGCACAGCTGCAGTGCTGTGCGCTACCTTGTGGAAGACAGGATGTCTTCTGCCGCCGATTTTCCGGACCTGTTCTTGCTTCTGGCTCTGTAAGGGGGCCGGCGGCGCGGCTCTGGGACCGAGCTCCAAGGCTGGGCCTGTGATCGGTCCCTCTGGAGCTAATGGTGTCCAGTAGCCTAAGAAGCCCAATCCACTCTGCACGCAGGTGAGTTCGCTACTTCTCCCCTTAGTCCCTCGATGCAGTGAGCCTGTTGCCAGCAGGTCTCACTGAAAATAAAAAACCTAAACTAAAACTTTCACTAAGAAGCTCAGGAGAGCCCCTAGTGTGCACCCTTCTCGTTCGGGCACAAAAATCTAACTGAGGCTTGGAGGAGGGTCATAGGGGGAGGAACCAGTGCACACCAGGTAGTACTAAAGCTTTCTATTTGTGCCCAGTCTCCTGCGGAGCCGCTATTCCCCATGGTCCTTACGGAGTTCCCAGCATCCACTAGGACGTCAGAGAAAAGGGGAAGATCCAACGAGAGACCCAGTAGATTGGAGAACCAGTGCCATCTGGGCCACGCTGGAGAGACCAGAAGCAGGTTTCCTCCTTCTTGCTTGAACTTCCGTATTACTCTGGGCAGGAGTGACACCAGAAGGAACACATACGTTAGATGAACGTTCCATGAAATTGCCAGAGCGTCCACGAACGCAGCTTGAGGATCCCTTGTCCTTGCTCGGAACCTTGTGATTGTGTCGAGACGCCATCAGATCCACATCTGGAAGACCCCACATGTCAACGAGAAGTTGAAACACCTCCGTATGGAGGATCCACTCTCCGTCGTGTATGTCCTGACGACTGAGATAGTCCGCTTCCAAGTTCAGGACGCCCTGAATGAACACTGCGGATATGGCCGGCAGATGGCGCTCCGCCCACTGAAGAATCCGTGATACTTCCCTCAATGCCATGTGGCTTCGAGTGCCGCATTGATGATTTATGTACACCACCGTGGTGGCGTTTGTCCAACTGTACTTGAACAGGTCTGTTCTGTATTAGATGCTGGGATATTGTCAACGCGTTGAACACTGCCCGCAGTTCACGAATATTGATCAGGAGCAGAGACTCCTCCTTGGTCCACCGACCCTGAAGAGAGTGTTGTTCCAACACCGCGCCCCAACCTCTCAGACTGGCATCCGTCGTCAGAAGGACCCAGTTGGATATCCAGAAGGGACAGCCCCTGCTCAATTGTTGGTCCTGAAGCCACCAGCTCAGTGACAGGCGGACCTCCGGAGACAATGAGATCATGTGAGATCTGATCCGGTGAGGCAGGCCGTCCCACTTGGTCAGAATTAACTTCTGCAGAGGGCGAGAGTGGAATTGAGCATACCCCACCATGTCGAAAGCAGACACCATGAGACACAGCACTTGCATTGCCGAATGTATCGACACTTGCGGACGAGATAGGAAGCATCGAATCCTGTCCTGAAGCTTCAGGACTTTCTCCTGAGATAGGAACAACCGTTGGTTGTGAGTGTCCAATAACGCTCCCAGATGTATCATGCTCCGAGCAGGAACCAGGGAGGATTTCTTCCAGTTGATCAGCCAGCCGTGCGATTTCAAGCACTGGACCGTCAGATCGAGATGACACAGGAGAAGTTCTGGGGAACTCGCCAGGATCAACAAATAGTCTAGATATGGTAGTATCCTGACCCCTTGAAGGCGGAGTGTAGCCGCCATGACCGCCATAACTTTGGTGAAAACTCGCAGAGCCATTGTCAAACCAAAGGGTAACGCCAGAAATTGGTAATGTAGGTTGTCCACCGCAAACCGCAGGTACTGCTGATGAGATACCGCAATAGGAATATGTAGGTAGGCATCCTGTATGTCCAGGGAGATCATATAGTCCCCAGGCTCCATGGCCAGAACAATAGAGCGCAGTGTTACCATACGGAACTTGGAGATCCGCACATGTTTGTTCAAGGACTTCAGATTGAGAATGGGCCGCGAGGACCCGTTCGGTTTCGGGACGAGAAACAGCGGTGAATAGAACCCCTTGCCCCTCTGAGACAGAGTCACCTGTACCACCACTCCTGTGGACAGGAGGGAATGTACCACCGAGTGCAAGGTGTTTGCTTTTGCCGGATCCAGAGGCACATCTGTCGGGCAAAATCGATGAGGGAGACAATTCTTGAAGGGTATGGCGTAACCTCGAGCAACAACTCCCTCACCCAGGTATCCAAAGTGGTCTTTAACCATTCCTGGGTAAAACCTAGAAGTCGGCCCCCCACCCTGGGATCCCCCAGAGGGAGGCCCGCCCCGTCATGCGGCCGGATTGTCAGTTTTGGAAGCTGGCTGACGGGCGGCCCAGGCTGGCTGACGGGCGGCCCAGGCACGCTTCGGTCTGGGCTTGGCAGGCCTTGAAGCACGAGTTTGCTTTGGGTACGCCTGACCTTTTGCTTTACCTGGATACGAAAGGGCCGAGGGAAAGTACTTTTAGCCTTCTGTGCGGAAGGAGCCGTACTAGGTAGGCAAGCTGTTTTAGCAGTAGCCAGATCGGCCACAATCTTATTGAGGTCTTCTCCAAAGAGAATGTCTCCATTGAAAGGAAGCACCTCCAGGATTTTCTTGGAATCCAAATCCACCGACCAGGATCTCAACCAAAGGATACGTCTGGCCAAAACGGTCGCAGTAGGAGCCTTGGCCAAGAGCACCCCGGCATCGGAGGCCGCCTCCTTAAGGTACAGAGAAGCCGTAGCAATATGAGAGACATTGTCGAGCATACTCAGATGCATAAGAAGGCAGTTCCGCCTCGAGTTCCTGAGCCCACGCCTCAACAGCTTCAGCAGCCCAAGTCGCTGCAATAGTTGGCCTTTGCACAGCCCCGGAAAGGGTATAAATCGCTTTTAAACAGCCCTCAACACGACAATCCGTCGGTTCCTTCAGAGAGGTGACGGTAGTTACTGGCAGAACAGAGGAAACAACCATGCGCGCCACATGAGAATCTACAGGCGAAGGAGTTTCCCAATTTTTACACACCTCCGCAGAGAGAGGATAGCGAGCCAACAGTCTTTTATTCGGTGTAAACTTTGTCCCAGGATTTGCCCAGGATTCCTGACGTGTGTCAATCAGGTGTTTAGAGTAGGGTAAAACCTGCTTAACCACCTTCTTACACTTAAACCTATCAGGTTTCTTGGAGGCAGTCTGAGGCTCAGAGTCATCAGCCACTTGAAGAATGAGCCGTATCGCCTCAATCAAATCCGAGACATCCACGGATGATTTCCTCTCCCCGTCTGAAACATCAGTGTCAGTGTCTGAGGGGTCAGTATATGCACCATCCTACTCGGAAGACGTGTCCGTTAAGGCCGCGGATTGGGAGGAGGTAACGGCCCTTTTAGGAGACGACTTAGTCTTATGCGGGTGAGAGTGACCCTTAGATTTAGAAATGGATTGGTTCAAATGCTGTAACTGAGTGGAAAGCTGATCCACCCATGGTGGGTTCACAGCGGGGATCATAAACTGTGGTAGTGGCACAGGTGGTCCCACAGGGGGCGTCAATTTTGTCACAAGCGTGTTTAACAATGTGGAAAATATAGCCCAAGGTGGATCTTGTGATGCCCCAAGTGCTACCGACCCACTGGGGGGCAAGGAACCCCCTGAACCTGAACTCTGTTGCAAAATGATCCTCCATTCCATTAGTGGCCTCACTACCACGCAGTGTGGGAGAGGCCCCAACGTCGTTGCCACGTGTAGCAGACATAACTATGCGCACAGTAATGGGAAACCCGGTACAAATTGTAGCAGCCCTACACCGAGTAAGAACTCTCAGAGAAACAGCCAAGATGGCACAGACCGAGAGTTCAATAGGAATAGAACATATGGTGACTATAATTCACAAGTAAAAAAAAAATTAGGATTTTAATACCTACCGGTAAATCCTTTTCTCTTAGTCTGTAGAGGATGCTGGGGATGCTTCAAGAACCATGGTGTATAGACGGGATCTGCAGGAGACATGGGCACTTTAAGACTTTAAATGGGTGTGAACTGGCTCCTCCCCCTATGCCCCTCCTCCAGACTCCAGTTTTAGGAACTGTGCCCAGGGAGACGGACATTTAGAGGAAAAGGATTTATTGTTAAACTAAGTGTGAGATACACACCAGCTCACACCACAAAACACGGCGTACAACATGGCATTAGCAAACAGTCCAGTCAACGTCATGAACAAAATCAGCAACAGGCTGACCATAACCGAAACACAACCTTTGTGTAACACAAGCAATAACTATTAAACAAGTACTGCAGATAACGTCCGCAGAGGGACGGGCGCCCAGCATTCTCTACGGACTAAGAGAAAAGGATTTACCTGTAGGTATTAAAATCCTATTTTCTCATACGTCCTAGAGGATGCTGGGGATGCTTCAGGTACCATGGGGTTTATACCAAAGCTCTAGAACGGGCGGGAGAGTGCGGATGACTCTGCAGCACCGATTGACCAAACAAGAGGTCCTCCTCAGCCAGAGTATCAAACTTGTAAAACTTCGCAAAGGTGTTTGAACCTGACCAAGTAGCAGCTCGGCAAAGCTGTAATGCCGAAACCCTTCGGGTAGCCGCCCAGGATTAGCCCACCTTTCTGGTAGAATGGGCTTTCACCGATTTCGGTAACTGCAATCCTGCCGTAGAATGAGCCTGCTGAATCGTATTACAGATCCAGCGCGCAATAGTCTGCTTGGAAGCAAGAGCCCCAATCTTGTTGGGAGCCCACAGGACAAACAGAGCCTCTGTTTTCCTAATCTGCGCCGTTCTGGCGACATAGATTTTCAAAGCTCTGACCACATCGAGAGACTTCGATTCCGCCAAGGCGTCCGTAGCCACTGGCACCACAATAGGCTGGTTTACGTGAAATGATGAAACCACTTTTGGCAGAAATTGTTGATGAGTTCTCAACTCCGCTTTATCAGCATGGAAGATTAAATAGGGGCTTTTGTGAGACAAAGCCGCCAACTCAGATACCCGCCTTGCGGAAGCCAAGGCCAACAACATGACTACTTTCCAAGTAAGGAATTTTAACTCAACCTTACGTAAAGGTTCAAACCAAGGATATTGCAGGAACTGCAATACCACAGTAAGATCCCAAGGTGCCACAGGAGGCACAAATGGAGGTTGGATGTGCAGCACGACTTTCACGAAGGTCTGAACTTTTGGAAGGGAGGCCAATTCTTTCTGAAAGAAGATTGACAAAGCCGAAATTTGTACTTTAATAGAGCCCAACTTTAGACCCGCCACACCTGCTTGCAAAAAATGGAGCAAACGCCCCAGCTGAAACTCTTCCGCAGGAGCCTTCTTGGATTCACACCAAGACACATTTCCTCCAAATACGGTGGTAATGCTTTGACTTCACTGGGAATACCCTTCCGGGCTAGGATTTGGCGTTCAACCGCCATGCCGTCAAAAGCAGCCAAGGTAAGTCTTGATACACGCACGGTCCTTGCTGTAACAGGTCCTCCCGTAGAGGAAGAGGCCAGGGATCTTCTATGAGTAATTCTTGAAGATCTGGATACCAGGCCCTCCTTGGCCAATCTGGAACAATGAGTATCGCCTGAACCCTTGTTCTTCTTACCATCTTTATCACTTTTGGAATGAGAGGAAATGGAGGGAACACATATACCGACGGAAACAACCACAGTGTCACTAGGGCGTCCACCGCTACCGCTTGAGGGTCCCTTGACCTGGAACAATATCTCTGAAGTTTCTTGTTGAGGCGGGACGCCATCATGTCTATTTGAGGAATTCCCCAACGACTTGTCACTTCTGCAAAGACCTCTTGATGAAGACCCCACTCTCCTGGATGGAGATCGTGTCTGCTGAGGAAGTCTGCTTCCCAGTTGTCGACTCCTGGAATGAAGACCGCTGACAGAGTGCTGGCATGTCTCTCCGCCCAGCGAAGAACCTTCGTGGCCTTGGCCATTGCCGCTCTGCTCTTTGTTCCACCCTGGCGGTTTATGTACGCCACTGCTGTTATGTTGTCTGACTGAATCAAGACGGGCAGACCGCGAAGATGTTCCGCTTGCAGAATGCCGTTGTAAATGGCCCTTAATTCCAGAATGTTTATGTGTAGACAAGTTTCCTGGCTTGACCATTTTCCCTGAAAATTTCTCCCCTGTGTGACTGCTCCCCAGCCTCGGAGACTTGCATCTGTGGTCACCAGGATCCAATCCTGAATCCCGAACCTGCGTCCCTCCAGAAGGTGAAATCTGTGCAGCCACCACAGAAGGGAGATCCTGGTCCTGGAAGATAGAATTATTTTCGGTGCGTGTCCAGGTGAGACCCGGACCACTTGTCCAACAGGTCCCACTGAAACACCCTGGCATGGAACCTGCCATACGGAATGGCCTCGTAGGCCGCCACCATCTTCCCCAGCAACCGAGTGCATTGAAGAATCGACACTCTTGCCGGTTTCAGAATCTGTTTTACCATGTTCTGTATTTCCAGAGCCTTTTCCACTGGAAGACAGACTCTCTGTAATTCTGTATCCAGAATCATACCCAGGAACGACAGCCATGTCATCGGAACCAATTGTGATTTTGGCAAGTTTAGGAGCCAACCATGTTGTTGCAGAATCGTCAGAGAGAGCGCAACGTTTTTAAGTAATTGCTCCTTGGATCTCGCCTTTATGAGGAGATCGTCCAAGTACGGGATAATTGTGATTCCCTGCTTGCGCAGGAGAACCATCATTTCCGCCATAACCTTGGTGAAAATGCTCGGAGCCGTGAACAGACCAAACGGCAACATCTGAAATTGGTAATGACAATCCTGAACAGCAAACCTCAGGTAAGCCTGATGTGGAGGATATATAGGAACGTGTAAGTAGGTATCCTTTATGTCGACCGACACCATAAAATCCCCTTCTTCCAGACTGGAGATCACTGCTCGGAGAGATTCCATCTTGAATTTGAATTTTTTAAGAAATAAATTGAGGGATTTTAGGTTCAGAATCGGTATGACTGAGCCATCCGGGTTTGGTACCACGAACAGACTCTAATAAAAACCCTCCCCCTGTTGTGACGGGGGTACCGTGACAATGACTTGATTTTGACACAGCTTTAGCATTGCAGCGCATATCACCTCCCTTTCTGGAAGAGAAGCTGGCAAGGCCGATTTGAAAAATCGGTGAGGGGGCACGTCTTGAAACTCCAATTTGTACCCTTGGGTTACTATTTCTAATATCCAAGGATCCAGGGCCGAGCGAGCCCAGACCTGACTGAAGAGTTTTAGACGTGCCCCCACTGGTGCGGACTCCCGCAGAGTAGCCCCAGCGTCATGCGGTGGATTAGGTAGAAGCCGGAGAGGACTTCTGTTCTTGGGAACTTACCACAGCCTGTGACCTTTTTACCTTTCCTCTGCCTCTCGCGGCAAGGAAGGAGGATCCTCATCCTTTTTTGTATTTATTGGGCCGAAAGGACTGCATCTGATAGTGGGGCGTTTTCATTTGTTGCGCAGGAACATAAGGTAAAAATGACGACTTACCCGCGGTAGCCGTAGATACCAGGTCAGTGAGGCTGTTACCAAACAAGACACTACCGTTAAACGGTAGAGACTCCATAGCCTTCTTCGAGTCAGCATCAGCATTCCATTGATGAATCCACAATGCCCTTCTCGCCGAAACAGCCATGGCATTGGCCCTTGATCCCAAAAGGCCAATATCCTTGCAGCTTCTTTTAAATATGCTGCAGCATCCCTGATATGACCCAGAGTTAAAAGCGCGTTTTCCCTGTCCAGGGTATCCATCTCAGATGACAAGTTATCTGGCCATTTTTCAACAGCGCTACTCACCCATGCCGAAGCAACAGCAGGGCCTGAGTATCGATCACGTAGTGACATAAATGGATTTTAGTGTATTTTCCTGCTTACGATCCGCAGGATCCTTTAGGGCTGCCGTGTCCGGAGACGGAAGCGCCACCTTTTTGTACAGACGCGATAGAGCTTTGTCCACTGTGGGGGTTGACTCCCACTTTTCCCTGTCCAATGAGGGGAACGGATATGCCACTGGAATTCTTTTGGGAACCTGTACCTTCTTGTCAGGATTTTCCCAAGCTTTTTCAAAAAGAGCGTTCAGTTCATGAGAGGGAGGAAACGTTACCTCAGGTTTCTTTCCTTTAAACATACAGACCCTAGTATCAGGAACAGCAGGGTCCTCCATGATATGTAATACGTGTTTTATCGCCACAATAATGTACTGAATGCTCTTAGCCAGTTTAGGATTTAATCTGGCATCACTATAGTCGACACTGGAATCAGACTACGTGTCGGTATCTGTATCTGCTATCTGGGTAAATGCACGTTTCTGTGACCCTGAAGGGGTCTGAGCTTGTGACAATGCATCTTCCATGGATTTCCTCCATGTCTGGTTCTTAGTCTCTGATTTATCTAATCTCTTAGTCAACCGAGCCACATTTGCATTCAAAACATTCAACATATTTACCCACTCAGCAGTCGGCGGTGTCGACAGGGTCACTCCCACCTGCTTTTCTGTCCCCACTCCGGCTTCCTTCTGGGAAGAGCACTCAGCCTCAGACATGTCGACACACCCGTACCGACACCTACAATCACACTGGGCTATAGAGCCTGTTAGAAAGACACAGAGGGAGTTTGCCAGCTCACAACCCAGCGCCCAACCCGGTACTGAGACCTTACATACAATGCCTCAGACCTGCTAGCGCTTTTATTATATAAGATAATAGCACCAAATCTACTGTGCCCCCCCCCCCCCAGTTTTGCACCCTGTTACTTGTACAGAAGTGTGGAGGTCAGGGCCACCGTCTCTGCAGCTTCTGTGAAGAGAAAATGGCGCTGGTCAGGGCTGTTTACTTGTACAGAAGTGTGGAGGTCAGGGCCACCGTCTCTGCAGCTTCTGTGAAGAGAAAATGGCGCTGGTCAGGGCTGTGAGGGCTAAGCCATGCCCCCTCACCGGCGCACTTCAGTCCTTCTCAAATCTACATAATTATACTGGTTGGGGTCTATATTTAGTGCCTAGGCACTTTTAATATACTTATTTGCCAGTTAAAACTTCAGTATTCATGCTGCCCAGGGCGCCCCCCCTGCGCCCTGCCGCTGTGTGTGTGGGAGCTGTGTGTGTGGGAGCATGGCGCGCAGCGCGACCGCTGCGCGGTACCTCAACACTGAAGTCTTCTGCCGTCACTGAAGTCTTCTTCTCTTCTTTTACTCACCCGGCTTCTTTCTTCTGGCTCTGCAAGGGGGGTGACGGCGCGGCTCCGGGAACGAGCAGCTAGGCGTACCAAGTGATCGGACCCTCTGGAGCTAATGGTGTCCAGTAGCCTAAGAAGCAGAGCCGTTGAACTCACAGAAGTAGGGCTGCTTCTCTCCCCTCAGTCCCACGATGCAGAGAGCCTGTTGCCAGCAGGTCTCCCTGAACATAATAAACCTAACAAAGTCTTTTTTCTGAGAAACTCTGGACAGCTCCTCAGTGTGCATCCAGTCTCACTGGGCACAGAATCTAACTGGAGTCTGGGGAAGGGGCATTGAGGGAGAAGTCAGTTCACAACCATTTAAAGTCTTAAAGTGCCCATGTCTCCTTCGGATCCAGTCTATACCCCATGGTTCTTGAAGCATCCCCAGCATCCTCTAGGACGTATGAGAAACCAGGATTTTAATACCTACCGGTAAATCCCTTTCTCCTAGTCCGTAGAGGATGCTGGGGTCCACTTCAGTACCATGGGGTATAGACGGTTCCGCAGGAGCTATGGGCACTTTAAGACTTTTCAAGGGTGTGAACTGGCTCCTCCCTCTATGCCCCTCCTCCAGACCTCAGTATAGGAACTGTGCCCAGGTAGACTGACATTGAGGAAAGGATTAACATTTAATTTAACGGTGAGATTCATACCAGCTCACACCTCAACCATGCCGCACCACATAGCATTCAACATAACACATGCCAACGGGCATGAACAACTTGCAGCAACATGCTGAAAAATAACCGTAACACAACACTTGTGTAACTACAAACTAACAACTGCAGGTAAAGTACGCACTGGGTCGGGTGCCCAGCATCCTCTACGGACTAGGAGAAAAGGACTTACCGGTAGGTGTTAAGATCCTGTTTTCTCATACGTCCTAGAGGATGCTGGGGTCCACTTCAGTACCATGAGGTTATACCAAAGCTCCAGTACGGGCGGGAGAGTGCGGACGACCCTGCAGCACCGATTGACCAAACTTGAGGTCCTCATCGGCCAAGGTGTCAAACTTGTAAAACTTGACCAAGTAGCTGCTCGGCAAAGTTGTAATGCAGAGACCCCCCGGGCAGCCGCCCAGGATGAGCCCACCTTTCTAGTAGAATGGGCATTTACAGACTTCGGTATCGGCAATCCTGCCGTGGAATGAGCGTGCTGAGTCGTCCCTCTGATCCAGCGTGCAATGGTCTACTTAGAAGCAGGACACCCTATCTTGTTGGGAGCATACAGAACAAACAGAGCCTCTGTTTTCCGTATCCGAGTTGTTCTTGCGACATAAATTTTCGAAGCTCTAACCACATCAAGAAACTTTGATGCAGTGAAGGTGTCAGTAGCCACTGGCACCACAATAGGTTGGTTTATATGGAAAGACGAAACCACCTTTGGAAGAAATTGTTGGCGAGTTCTCAACTCTGCCCTATCTTCATGGAAGACTAGTTAAGGGCTCTTGTGAGACAAGGCCCCCAATTCAGACACCCGCCTTGCAGATGCCAAGGCCAAGAGCATCACCACTTTCCAAGTGAGAAAATTCAACTATATATCTTGCAGAGGTTCAAACCAATCTGATTGAAGGAACTGCAACACCACATTAAAGGTCCCAAGGTGCCACCGGAGGCACAAATGGAGGTTGGATGTGCAGCACCCCTTCACGAACGTTTGAACTTCTGTAAGGGAGCCCAATTGTTTTTGAAAGAAAACTGACAAGGCAGAAATCTGGACCTTGATTGAACCCAATCTTAGGCCTGCATCCACACCTGCCTGCAGAAAATGGAGAAAACGTCCTAACTTAAACTCTTCCGTAGGAGCCTTCTTGGATTCACAACAAGACACATATTTTCTCCAAATACGGTGGTAATGTTTAGTCGTTACTCCTTTCCTGGACTGAATAAACGTGGGAATGACTTCTTTGGGAATACCCTTTCGGGTTAGGATCCGGCGCTCAACAGCCATGCCGTCAAACGTAGCCGCGGTAAGTGTTGATACATGCACGGCCCCTGCTGCAGCAGGTCCTCGCGAGGAGGAAGAGGCAGAGGATCTTCTATGAGTAACTCCTGAAGATCTGGATACCAAGCCCTCCTTGGCCAGTCTGGTGCAATGAGGATTGCTCGAACCCTTGTTCTTATTATTTTGAGAACTTTTGGTATTAGTGGAAGTGGAGGGAAGACATATACCGACCGAAATACCCACTGGGTCACCAGTGCATCCACTGCTATTGCTTGAGGGTCTCTCGACCTGGAACAATATCCCTGAAGCTTCTTGTTGAGACGAGATGCCATCATGTCTACTTGAGGAACTCCCCAAAGACTTGTCACCTCTGCGAAGACTTCTTGGTGGAGGCCACACTCTCCTGGATGGAGATCGTGTCTGCTGAGGAAGTCTGCTTCCCAGTTGTCCACTCCCGGAATGAAAATCGCTGACAGAGCTCTCACATGTCTTTCTGCCCAGAGGAGGATCTTTGTCACCTCTGCCATTGCCGCTCTGCTTTTCGTTCCTCCTTGACAGTTTATGTACGCGACTGCTGTTAGATTGTCCGACTGGATCTGCACGGGTTGATTTTGAAGATGCATCGCTTGTAGAAGGCCATTTTAAATGGCTCTCTATTCCAGAACGTTTATATGAAGACAGGTTTCCTGACTTGACCATTTTCCTTGGAAGCTTTTCCCTGTGTGACTGCTCCCCAGCCTCTGAGACTTGCATCCATGGTTACAAGGACCCAGTCCTGAATCCCGTACCTGCGTCCCTCTAACAGGTGAGAACTGTGCAGCAACCACAGGAGCGAAATCCTGGTCTTGGAGGACAGCATTATCTTCTGGCGCATGTGTAGGTGGGATCCGGACCACTTGTCCAACAGGTCCCACTGGAATACTCTGTCATGGAATAGGCCAAACTGTATGGCCTCTGTCGAAGTCGGAAAATATTATAGTACACACATCACGTACAAACTCCACACAGATGGCCTCTGTGCGCGTATTTGTTGTGCCGTGCGTGCGCATATTCGCAAATTGCGTATAACCGCTCACGCGGTCCTGCGTATTAGCGAGTGGTATGAGTAATTACGGTAGCATTTGTATTTGCATGGGAAAGCCACAAAGACATATTTCATATTTAATCCACATAGTGCACAATGTACACATAGCCCACACGCACCACACCAGCAAGTTATACTTGTTTAAAAGGTAGAACAACAAAGGGATTCACCTTTACAGGATATGAGGGGACAGCATTAGGTTATGAGGTGGTGTTTGGTATCCAACTGTAGGGTACTTTAAGGGCAACATTCCGGTAGCAGTTTGCAGAAGATAGCACGCTCCTGTGCATAATTATGCGCAAGAACAGGATATTAATATTGTACTGTGTTTACTGTACTCTGATATTTGGCGGGAACCCAGTGGAGACCAACTGCAAGCACACCTGGACCAGACATCGCCCACCTATTCAAACCAACCTATGACCCCTCCTGTACTGTAAATGACCAGCCCTTTGTCCTATAGATGAAGAGGTTACAGTTTCTATTGTATTGTGTTTTGATGAACTGTATAAAAGCCAAGCTGCCTAGCCGGTTATTCATCTCTCTCTGAAGGTCATCTTGCTAGATTGACTGAGCAACGGACTGTGTACCATTGATTGTAGCCTCTTTTCTGTTATTGTAATTGTATATCTGTTGTAACCCCCTTTCAGCAATTATATGTTGGTGGGTCGGATCCCAACATCTTAAATACAATTGGTGTCGTGCCTCCTTCCTGCTAAGGTTTAAAGTGTATTTCAGACACACGTGTAGCTGCATTGTGCTCTCAGTGTGTCGGTGTGTGTGTGTATGCACTGCGTGTACTTTGTACGTCCGTCGCGGCGTGTGTACGCAAAGTGCGTACACGGTACGGACCTTTGTACGCTAACTGTGTAAAACGTACGTAGGTTAAGGATTACATACAGCGGCTCGAATTTAAGTGTATTGAGTGTATTAAGGTATTGCTTTTAGTCCTGTAAGTAAATCAGCATTTACACCTCATAGGCCGCTACCATCTTTCCCAACAACCGAATGCATTGATGGATCGACACTCTTGTTGGTTTCAAAATTTGCTTGACCATTCTCTGGATTTCCAGAGCCTTTTCCACTGGAAGAAATACCCTCTGTACTTCCGTGTCCAGTATCATCCCCAAAAAGGACAATCTTGTTGTCGGTTCCAACTGTGACTTTGGATAATTCATGATCCAACAGTGTTGTTGGAGTACTGACAGTTTGAGTACAATGTTCTGCACCAACCGTCCCCTGGATCTCGCTTTTATCAGGAGATCGTCCAGGTAAGGAATTATGGGGGTCATTCCGAGTTGTTCGCTCGTTATTTTTTTCCGCTACGGAGCAATTAGTCGCAAACTGCGCATGCGCAATGTACGCAGTGCGCCTGCGCCAAGTAAATTAGCACAAAAGTTTGGTATTTTACTCACGGCGTAACGTAGTTTTTTCATCGTTCTGCTGATCGTAGTGTGATTGACAGGAAGTGGGTGTTTCTGGGCGGAAACTGGCCGTTTTCTGGGAGCGTAGGGAAAAACGCGGGAGTGTCGTCAAACCAGGAACGAAACTGACTGAACTGATCAGTATTTGTGAGTAGGTCTGGAGCTACTCAGAAACTGCTAAGAAATTTCTATTCGCAATTCTGCTAATCTTTCGTTCGCTATTCTGCTAAGCTAAGATACACTCCCAGTAGGCGGCGGCTTAGCGTGTGCAATGCTGCTAAAAGCAGCTAGCGAGCGAACAACTCGGAATCACCCCCAATATGGACTCGTTGTCAAAGGAGGACCATCATCTCTGCCATCACCTTGGTGAATACCCTCGATGCCGTGGAGAGTCCGAACGGCAACGTCTGGAACTGGTAATGGCAATCCTGTACTGCGAATCCCAGATACGCTTGATGAGGAGGATAAATAGGAACATGTAAGTAAGCATCTTTTATGTCTACTGATACCATGAAGTCCCCTTCCTCCAGACTGGAAATCACTTCTCTCAGAGATTCCATCTTGAATTTGAACCTTTTTAGGTAAAGATTCAGAGATTTCAGGTTTAAAATCGGTCTGACCGAGCCGTCCGGCTTCGGAACTACGAAGAGGCTTGAATAAAACCCTTCTCTCTGTTGCGACAAGGGTACCAGTACAATGACTTGATCCTGACATAATTTTTTAATTGCAGCTGAAACTACTTCTCTGTTCGGAAGAGAAACTGGCAAGGTCGATTTGAACAATCGGCATGGGGGGACGTCTTGAAAATCCAGTTTGTATCCATGGGACACTATTTGCAAGACCCATGGGTCCAGGCCCGATTGAACCCAGAGCTGACTGAAAAATTTCAGATGTGCTCCCACCCGAGCGGACTCCCGCAAGGGAGCCCCAGCGTCATGCTGCAGATTTGGCAGAAGAAGGGGTTGATTTCTGCTCCTACGATCCTGGAGACGCTGCGGCCTACTTTCCTCTTCCCCTCCCTCTACCTGCAAAGAAAGGGGAATCTTTACCCTTTTTGTATCTGTTGGGCCGAAAGGACTGCATCTGAGAGTGATGTGACTTTTTTGCCGGCGCAGGAGCATAAGGCAAGAATGTCGATTTACCTGCGGTAGTCGCAGAGACTAACGCATCCAGCCCATCTTCAAACAAGGCCTCACCTTTATACGGGAGAGCCTCCATATTTCTTTTGGAATCTGCGTCAGCATTCCATTGGCTAATCCACAACGCCCTTCGAGCTGAGACAGCCATGGTAGCGGCTTTTGAACCCAAGAGCCCAATATCTTTCATGGCTTCTAGCATGTATGCAGCAGCGTCTGATATCACCTAACGTTAGGAGTATCTCGTCTCTATCTATTGTGTCATTTTCAGATGACAAATTGTCTGACCATTTCTCGATAGCACTACTCACCCACAAACAAGCAATGGTGGGCCTGAGTAGCATACCATTGGCCACATAAATAGATGTAGTCTCTAACTTGCGGTCAGCCGGCTCCTTCAGTGAAGCCGTCCCAGGTGCAGGAAGAATCACCTTTTTAGTTAATCGTGACAGAGCACTGTCTAAAACTGGAGGTGACTCCCACCTTTTCCTGTCCTCTGCCGGGAAAGGATAAGCAACCTGAATTCTTATGGGAATCTGAAACTTCTTTTCAGGGTTTGCCCAAACTCCCTCAAAGAGAGTATTTAGTTCGTGAGAAGGAGGGAAAGTTACATTTAATTTCTTTTCCCTATAAAAATAAGCCTACTCCTGAGGTAAAGGAGGGGCTTCCGTTACTTCTAAGACCTCCTTTATAGCAATAATCATGTATTGAATGCTTTTTGCCAATTTAGGATCTATTGCCCTGGAATCACTAGTGTCGACACGGGAATCAGAGTCCGTGTCGGTATCAGTTATTACTATTTGTGCAAATGGTCTTTTATGTGACCCAGAGGGGTCTCCAGTGGATGAAAAGGCAGAACTATGAAAAATCACATCTTCCACTGATTTTCTCCAGTTTTCTGCATGAGACTCAGACTTATCCAATCTCTTGCTGATATGATTCCCACTATCACGTAATTCTTTCACCCATTCAGGCTCGTGGTGTGCCGGTAGCTCCACCACATTACAACTCTGTGTCCCTAAAATGGCTCCCTCAGGGGAAGAGCTCCCTGCCTCAGACATGTCACACACGTGCACAACCACACCACAGACACTCCGAGCGGAACTTAAAGGGGACAGACAAACAGTAAAATCTGTCAGAAGGACACAGATAGGATTTGCCAGTTCACAAAATAGCGCCAGTTATAAAAATCCTGTGAAACAAAAAATGCCCACAGACCTATAATGCTTTTAAATTGATAATTCATAATACAGCACCAAATTACACTGTGCCCCCCCCCCCCCTGTTTTTCACCCTGATACTTGGCTCAGAAGTGGAGGAGGACCAGCGTTCTTCTCTGCAGCTTGCTAGGAGAGAAAATAACGCTAAGCAGTGTGCTGGCTGCCTGAGGAGGAAGCCCCGCCCCCGTAATAGCGTGTTCCCTCTCATATTTTTTAATACTAATTTTTATACTGGCGGGGGTAGGACTGTGCCTCAGCATCTTATGTCCCCTTATCTGCCAGTTTTGAGTAGGTTTCATGCTGCCCAGGGCGCCCCCCCCTGCACCCTGCTGTGCCTGTGTTACTGGGTAGCATGGCGCGCAGTGTTCCCGCCCGCTGCGCGGTACCTTTTAGCCGTCACGATGAAGATCCTTCTTCTTGTACACTCACCTGTCTTCTGACTTCTGGCTCTGTAAGGGGGGTGACGGAGCGCTGTGGGAGTGACCACATAGCCGCATCTAGCGTTCAGTGCCCCTCAGGAGCTAATGGTGTCCTGTCAGCCAGAAGCAGAGCCATGAAACTATTCAGGAAGTTGGTTCCTACTTCTGCCCCCTAAGTCCCACGAAGCAGGGAGACTGTTGCCAGCAGTCCTCCCTGAAAATAAAAAATCTAACATAAAGTCTTTCAGAGAAACTCAGTAGAGCTCCCCTGGAGTGCATCCAGTCTGCCTGGGCACATTTTCTAAACTGAGGTCTGGAGGAGGGGCATAGAGGGAGGAGCCAGTTCACACCCTTGAAAAGTCTTAAAGTGCCCAAGGCTCCTGCGGAACCGTCTTTACCCCATGGTATTGAAGTGGACCCCAGCATCCTCTAGGACGTATGAGAAAATAAGAATTTACTTACCGATAATTCTATTTCTCATAGTCCGTAGTGGATGCTGGGGACTCCGAAAGGACCATGGGTAATAGCGGCTCCGCAGGAGACTGGGCACAAAGTAAAAGCTTTAGGACTAGCTGGTGTGCACTGGCTCCTCCCCCTATGACCCTCCTCCAAGCCTCAGTTAGGATACTGTGCCCGGACGAGCGTACACAATAAGGAAGGATTTTGAATCCCGGGTAAGACTCATACCAGCCACACCAATCACACCGTACAACTTGTGATCTGAACCCAGTTAACAGCATGATAACAGAAGGAGCCTCTGAAAAACAGCATGATAACAGAAGGAGCCTCTGAAAAGATGGCTCACAACAACAATAACCCGATTTTTGTAACAATAACTATGTACAAGTAATGCAGACAATCCGCACTTGGGATGGGCGCCCAGCATCCACTACGGACTATGAGAAATAGAATTATCGGTAAGTAAATTCTTATTTTCTCTAACGTCCTAGTGGATGCTGGGGACTCCGAAAGGACCATGGGGATTATACCAAAGCTCCCAAACGGGCGGGAGAGTGCGGATGACTCTGCAGCACCGAATGAGAGAACTCCAGGTCCTCCTCAGCCAGGGTATCAAATTTGTAGAATTTAGCAAACGTGTTTTCCCCTGACCAAGTAGCTGCTCGGCAAAGTTGTAAAGCCAAGACCCCTCGGGCAGCCGCCCAAGATGAGCCCACTTTCCGTGTGGAATGGGCTTTTACAGATTTTGGCTGTGGCAGGCCTGCCACAGAATGTGCAAGCTGAATTGTACTACAAATCCAACGAGCAATCGTCTGCTTAGAAGCAGGAGCACCCAGCTTGTTGGGTGCATACAGGATAAACAGCGAATCAGATTTTCTGACTCCAGCCGTCCTGGAAACATATATTTTCAGGGCCCTGACTACGTCCAGCAACTTGGAATCCTCCAAGTCCCTAGTAGCCGCAGGCACCACAATAGGCTGGTTTAAGTGAAATGCTGAAACCACCTTAGGAAGAAATTGAGGACGAGTCCTCAATTCTGCCCTATCCGTATGAAAAATTAGGTAAGGGCTTTTATAGGATAAAGCCGCCAATTCTGAGACACGCCTGGCTGAAGCCAGGGCTAACAGCATTACCACTTTCCATGTGAGATATTTTAAGTCCACAGTGGTGAGTGGTTCAAACCAATGTGATTTTAGGAATCCCAAAACTACATTGAGATCCCAAGGTGCCACTGGAGGCACAAAAGGAGGCTGTATATGCAGTACTCCCTTGACAAACGTCTGAACTTCAGGAACAGAAGCCAGTTCTTTTTGGAAGAATATTGACAGGGCCGAAATTTGAACCTTAATGGACCCTAATTTGAGGCCCATAGACAGTCCTGTTTGCAGGAAATGCAGGAAACGACCCAGTTGAAATTCCTCTGTAGGGGCCTTCCTGGCCTCGCACCACGCAACATATTTACGCCAAATACGGTGATAATGTTGTATGGTTACATCCTTGTGAAACAATACTATATTATCATCAGAGAAAACCTGAAACACTTAGCCCGGACAGGTATAGCAATATAGGAATAGCACGCTGAGTGAAATACCCTGCAGTAAGGCAACCACTCAGCGGCTACATGCACACACACACACACACACACGTATATATAGTCACAAGCGTACCATGCAGAAATTATGTACCATAAACTGCACTGGACTAGCATTACAAAGTAATACTCAGTATGGCTATATGTGATAACAATAGATATAACAAACACAGTAAGTACTGGATGTATATCACAGGGTGTTTGGACAACACAACTCTGAATGTATGCACTCATTCTTAACTAACACAGTCCCAGTGACACGTAGAATACTCAAGTGTCCTGTAGGAAGCTCAGCACTGGCAGTCAGGCGGTTCCACAGAGGAGGCTTTGCCCCAGCAATCCCAGGAACATCAAGGCTCTATCTGTAATGGCTGCTGACTGGGAGTGAGGGAGAAGGAAGCAGCTCCGGGGCGGGAACATTGCATAAATAGCACCCTGGGTCTGGGGCCTCAGGTCCGGCCTGCTCCCCCTGCTGGCATCCCCACCGGGCGGGATCGCGGTGCAAAGTGCAGCACAGAAGCCCCTTACCTCCCCCTTGTCAGCGGCCCCGTGATCCGGGAGACGGCGGCGTGTGTGTGACTCACGTGAAGAGGGAAGAAGCCGGCGCCTCCGCTGCAGTGACCCGGCAACTGCAGCGCGGGAGTATACAGCGCCGCTGGGGGTGATGGAGCTGCACGCAGGAAAGTCTATGAGACTTTGCCTGCAGCAGCCCTGTAAATCTTCATACATTTCTTCTGTCTTCAGTCTGTAAATGAAGCTCTGAAAAGGCTGCCTAGAGCAGCCCTTGTTAAGTGCCTGCATACTGCAAGGCACCAACTTACAAACTGAGCTCACTGGCATGGAGGCGGGGTTATAGAGGAGGCGGCGCTGTGCATCTTGGGAACAGTCAAAAGCTTTGAGCCTGTTGGTGCCTCGGATCAAGATCCTACTCTACACCCCAATGTAATTCCTTGTGGAGCCCAGTGTACCCCACAGCAGAAATCTTCTTCTTTCATTTAAGCTATCAATGCTGTCATTTAAGCTATCAATGGACTGCCTCAGGCATCCCTCCTGTTAAGTGCCTGCATACTGCATAGCACCAACTTACAAACTGAGCTCCTGTGTATGGGGGCGGGGTTATAGAGGAGGCGGCGCTGTGCAACTTGGGAACAGTCAAAAGCTTTGAGCCTGTTGGTGCCTCGGATCAAGATCCTACTCTACACCCCGATGGTAATCCTTGTGGAGCCCAGTGTACCCCGCAGCAGAAACAAAGACAGATAAACATAACCTTTATTAAAGCCATATTTGACAGCAGAATGCTATTTTACAATATTTAGACAATTATAAAGTACAACTCATTTGTTCATACAATAAAAATTAAACTTTCACTAACTTGGACTTGAGCTGTGTAGAAGCTGCTTGCTTCATCTCATCAGGGTATGTTGACCAAGGTGCGTAGAAAAGAGAAGAATCAGCGTAGTTTGTAGAGTAATTACATGAACTGGTAGGAATTGAAAACTCATAACTGTGGTGCATGTCAAATGGTTCCTCACTCTGCAAAAAACCCCATCATATTTGCATATTTTAAAGAACTCAGATGTAAATACAGCTGAGGCCAACATTGTTGACAAGGCTCAAACTCATATACTCCAATTATAGTTTTAGTGGAAACAGAATTCATGAACTCCATCATTGGTAACATTACCAATAGGCCCAGTTCAAATAAAAATACATACTTTGCAACTAAGGGAGATGATGATAATAAACGGTTATGGTGTAATATGTCGACACCAAGCAGTCAACACATTAAAAGGTCCACACCAGCTTTTTGTGTGTTTTTGGTGTCAAATATTACCTTGCAGCATGAGGAACCCCAATTAGTGTACTGCGTACCCTCGCATGGCCAGCAAATGGCACAGGTTACTTTTCCCAATTGAAAAAAAAAAAAAAACCCCAACCACCTCATGTTGACCATATGCTGTGCTGACCATTGTCGTGTCGACCATTTGGTGTCAACCTTTTACCTGTCGAACTATCATACGGATACCATGATAACACATACTGTATTGTAGGTGTGGACAACCTATTGCCATCCAGTTGTTGTAAAATTCCATGTGTTAGCATAGCCTGGCAGCTTACGGCTGACAAGACAAAGTAACGTAGTAGTACTTTGTTGTAGTTCAACAGGGAGAAGGCCATAAGTTACCCAGCCTGCCTTATCCAATAATTTCCTTACCACAGAACTGGAGCTTTAAAAAATGGCTTTTTTACAAGAAAAATGGGGATTGGCAAATTAAGTACTCCAATGGATTTGTGTGAACTGAATGTTGACTGTTGGCAGGTTTAAACCACTGTGACTTTTTTATCTTTAAAATTAAATGGTTTATTTCAAACTCTAAATACAGGGCACCTTATGTACTTACAATTTATTTTACCAATACCTGTAATAACCAACTATAGGTTTTTATCATGATTGTACCCTCTGTGTAGCTTCTGCATAATGGGGAGTAGTAAGCAAGACCCTTGGACATTGCAACAGGACAAACCAGCTACAACTGGCACAAGAAGAAAATCCTGGTTTGGACAAAGTATTTAAAAATAAGGATATGTGATCATCAGTTTACACCTGGTATGGAGAGCAAAATGTAGCCATGCTTTATTTTCGAAAATTATATTCTATATAGGTAACAAGCGTTAGGGAAAGACCTAGGACAGCAGTAACACTGTTTACTAGATATAGACCCATAAGAATATTAGTGCACATAAATATAATGTTCTGTCAGGTAATACTTACAGGGTTTACTTGCTTACAGCGTGCAGAAAAATGAGATTTATGGTAAGAACTTACTTTTAAATCTCTTTCTGCGAGGTACACTGGATTCCACAGGGATTCTACAGTGTACCTCGCAGAAAGATTTAACAAAGGTAAGATCTTACCATAAATCTCCTTTTCTGCAGCGGTGTACACTGGTATTCCACAGGGAATAACATCGGGATGTCCTAAAGCAGGTCCTCATGAGAGGGGACGCACTGTAGAGGCACAAGAAACCTGCGTCTGAAGGAAGCATCCTGGGAGGCGGAAGTATCAAAGGCATAGAACCCAATGAACATGTTCACTGAGGACCACGTAGCCGCCTTGCACAATTCTTCTAGGGACCCGCCACGGCGTGCCGCCAAAGAAGGTCCAACACACCAAGTAGAATTGAAAGTAGCTGAAGATGGAAGTACAGCCTGTACATAAACTTGTGGAATCACCATTCTAATCCATCTGGCCAAGGTCTGCTCATTCGCAGGCCAGCCACGTTTATGAAAACTAAAAAGGACAAAGAGAATCAGATCTCCGAAGGGAGGCGGTTCTCGTCACATAGATACGGAGAACCCGTACCACATCCAAAGATCGTTCTTTGGAGTACAAATCAGGAGAGATAAAAGCAGGAACCACAATCTCTTGGTTAAGGTGGAAAGACGACACCACCTTAGGTAGATAACCAGGGAGAGTTATAAGAACCGTACGGTCACGGTGTAAAATCAGAAAGGGAGACCTACAGGATAAGGCACCCAGATCTGAAAACCGTCTAGCAGAGGCAATAGCCAGTAAAAATAAGAACTTAAGCGAACCCCATAAAAGGTCCACAGACTCAAGAAGTTCAAACGGAGACTCTTGTAGGGTGTCCAGAACAACCGACAAATCCCAAGGAGCCACAGGTGTAACATAGGGAGGTTGAATCCGTAAACACCCTGAGTGAAGGTATGAACGACAGGCAGAGTCGCAATTTTACTCTGAAACCACACCAACAAGGCAGAAACATGAACCTTGAGGGAGGCCTGACGAAGGCCTGAGTCCACGCCCTGTTGCCGAAACGCCAGTAGTGTGGTAGCACTGAACTTACATGCATCAAAATTCTTAGCCGCACACCAGGTGAAGTAAGAATTCCAAACCCTATAATAAATCCGAGCCCATGCCGGTTTACGGGCTTTCAACATCGTTTGAATGACCGCCTCAGAAAAAACTTTGGCCCTCAGAACTGAAGCTTCAAGAGCCACGCCGTCAAAGCCAGTCAGGCTAAATCCTGGTAAACACAGGAGCCCTGAACGAGGAGGTCTGGGCGTTGAAGAAGTAGAAGAGGACGCTCTATCGAGAGACCCTGTAGGTCTGAGAACCAATGCCGTCTGGGCCACGCCAGAACGATCAGAAGTAGGAATCCTACTTCTTGCTTGAACTTCCTTATTACCCTGGGCAGGAGTGACACCGGAGGGAACACGTACGGCAGCCAAAAGTTCCATGGAATTACCAGGGCATTCACGAACACTGCTTGAGGATCCCTTGAACTTGACTGGTACCTTGTGATTGTGTCGAGATGCCATCAGGTCCACATCTTGTAGGCCCCACTTGTCCATTAGGAGTTGAAATACTTCTGTATGAAGACTCCACTCTCTGGCGTGTACGTCCTGACGACTGAGGAAGTCTGCTTCCCAGTTGAGGACCCCAGAATGAACACTGCCGATATGGCTGGCAGATGGCGTTCCGCCCATTGAAGAATCTTTGACACTTCCAACATCGCCATGCGGCTTCGAGTGCAGTATAGATGATTTCTGCATGCCACCGTGGTGGTGTTGTCCGACTGTACTTGAACAGGCCTGTTCAGTACCAGAGGCAGGGCCAGTTTCAAAGCATTAAACACTGCTTGCAATTCCAGAATATTTATTGGGAGGAGAGATTCCTCCCTGGTCCACCAACCCTGAAGAGAGTGTTGCTCCAACACCGCGCCCCAACCCCGCAGACTGGCATCCGTCGTTATGAGGACCCAGTTGGAGATCCAGAAGGGACGACCCCTGCTCAATTGTTGGTCCTGTAGCCACCAGCTCAGTGAAAGACGAACTTCCGGAGTCAAGGAAATCATGCGAGACAGGCCGTCCCACTTGGAAAGGATTAGCTTCTGCAGAAGGAGAGAATGAACTTGAGCATACTCTTCCATGTCGAAAGCCGACACCATAAGGCCTAGTACTTGCATTACCGAGTGTATCGACACTCGCTGACGAGAAAGGAAGCATTTTATCCAGTCCTGAAACTTCAGGACCTTCTCTCGGTACAAGAACAACAGCTGGTTGTGTGTGTCCAACAATGCCCACAGGTGCACCGTGCTCTGAGCAGGGACCCGGATGATTTCTTCCAGTCGATGAGCCACCCATGGGCTTGCAGGTATCGGACGGTCAGTTCCAGATGACGGAGGAGAACCTCTGGGGAGTTCGCCAGGATCAACAAGTTGTCCAGATACGGCAGGATCCTGATACCCTGACAGCGGAGCAGAGCCGTCATAACCGCCATGACCTTGGTGAAGATTTGTGGAGCCGTGCTCAGTCCAAAAGGCAAGGACTGGAATTGATAATGTAGGTTGTCAATAGCAAACTGCAGCTATTGCTAATGCGATACGGCAATAGGTATATGTGGGTAGGCACCCTGTATGTCCAGGGAAACCATATAGTCCATGGGCTCCAAGGCCAGAACAACAGAGCAAAGAGTTTCCATATGGAACTTGGAAACCTTCACAAACTTGTTCAGAGAATTGAGGTTGAGAATGGGTCAGCAGGAACCATTCGGTTTCGGAACCGCATTGAATAGTACCCCCTGCCTCTCTGAGCCAGAGGCATCGGCACTACTACTCCTGTGTCCAGGAGGGATTGTAACACCAAATGGAGAGTTTTTGCTTTTACTGATCCAAAGGGATATTTGTCAAGCAAAACTGGCGAGGGGGACGCTTCTTGAAAGAGATGACGTATCCGTGAGTGACGACTTCCCTTACCCAGGCATCTGAAAAAGTCTGTAACCATACCTGATCAAACCGTAGAAGTCGGCCTTCCACCATGGGGTACCCCAGAGGGAGGCCCGCCCCGTCATGCAGCAGGCTTGTCTGGTTTGGAAGTAGGCTGAAGGGAAGCCCAGGAACCTTTAGGTTTGGGCTTAGAGATTTTGGAAGTGCAAGCCTGTTTCGGGTACGCCTGACCCTTTGCTTTACTTGGAGGTCGAAATGAACGAAAGGTGGTACTCTTAGCCTTCTGAACCGAAGGACTAGTACTCAGCAAACATGCAGTTTTAGCAGACGCTAAGTCAGCAACAATCTTGTGCAGAACTTCCCCAAACAGGATGTCTCCCTTAAAGGGGACTGACATATAGCACTTCTAAGTGCCTGTGCTGCGGCCCTTGAAGTCTTCTTTCTTCAGAAAAGCTCTTTCCAGGGCTGCCTAGCGCAGCCCTCCCTGTTAGCTGCCTGCACTGCAGGCACTAACTTACAAACTGAGCTCCAGTGTATGGAGGTGGGGTTATAGAGGAAGCGGTGTAAGGCATCCTAGAAACAGTCAGAGCTTTAGCCTGTTGGTGCCTCGGATCAAGATCCAAATCTACACCCCGATGTTATTCCCTGTGGAATACCAGTGTACCCCAATGCAGAAATAGGATTTTAATTACCTACCGGTAACATCTTTTCTCGTAGTCCGTAGAGGATACTGGGGTCCACATTAGTACGATGGGGTATAGTATAGACGGGTCCAGTAGGAGCCATGGGCACTTTCAGAAATTGATAGCGTGCGCTGGCTCCTCCCTCTATGCCCCTCCTACCAGACTCAGTCTAGGAAACTGTGCCCAAGGAGACAGACATACTTTGAGAAAAGGATATAAAGGATGGTGGTGAGATTCTGAACCAGCAAACACACAAACTAGAGGAAAGCCAAGCTAACCAAACTTTAAACCAGGAACAGCAACCGCTGAACCAATAATACTGAACCAAGTAACAATGCAGGAAGAAACTAAGCACTGGGCGAGCGCCCAGTATCCTCTACGGACTACAAGAAAAGGATTTACCGGTAGGTAATTAAAATCCTATTTTCTCTTACGTCCTAGAGGATACTGGGATCCACATTAGTACCATGGGGATGTACCAAAGGTCCCAAACCGGGTGGCATAGAGAACAAACAGAGCGTCAGATTTTCTGTGACGAGCTGTCCGTTTCACATAGATCTTCAAAGCCCTCATGACATCCAAGGACTTTGAAGTAGCAGAGGTGTCGCTTACCACCGAAACCACAATAGGTTGGTTAACATGAAACGCATACACAACCTTTTTAAGAAATTGCTGACGAGTTCTGAGTTCAGCCCTATCTTCATGAAAAATCAAATAGGGGCTTTTGTGAGACAACGCCCCCAGCTCCGACACACGCCTCGCAGAAGCCAAGGCCAATAGCGTGACGGCCTTCCACATAAGAAACTTGACTTCAACGTCCTTTAAAGGCTCAAACCATTCCGATTGCAGGAACTGCAACACCACGTTGAGATCCCAATGTGCCGCACGAGGCACAAAGGGTGGTTGGATGTGCAGAACCCCTTTCAAAAATGTCTGAACCTCAGGGGGAGAGAAGCCAGTTGTTTCTGGAAGAAAATGAATAAGGCCGAGATCTGGACTTTCATGGAGCCCAAACGTAGGCCCACATCCATACCTGACTGCAGAAAAAGGAGAAAACGTCCAAGTTGAAATTCCACAGCAGGAAATTTTGTGTACTCACACCAAAAGATGTATTTTTTTCAAATACGGTGGTAATGTTTAGACGTTACCCCCTTTCTGGCTTGGATCAGGGTTGGAGTAACCCTATCTGGGATCCCTTTCCGGGCTAGAATTTGACGCTCAACCTCCATGCCATCAAACGTAGCCATGGTAAGTATTGATAGACCAACGGCCCCTCTTGGAGCATCTCCAGAAGATCCGAATACCAGTCCCCTCTTGGCCAGTCCGGAGCAATGAAAAGTGCTTGAACCTTTTCCCAATTAATTCTTTTGAGAATCCTTGGGATCAATGGGAGTGGTGAAAACACATACACCATCTGGTAGACCCATGGAGTCACCAGAGCGTCCACCGCCACTGCTCGCGGGTGACTCGACCTGGAACAATACCGCGTGAGCTTCTTGTTGAGACGAGAGGCCATCATGTCGATTTGGGGCATTCCCCACCAACGTGTCAAGCACCCGAACACTTCCGGGTGAAGGCCCCACTCTCCTGGGTGGAAGTTGTGTGTGCTGGAGAAGTCTGCTTCCCTGTTGTCTACTTCCGGAATGAAGATCGAGGACAACGCCACACCGTGTCTTTCTGCTCAGACACCTTGTTACCTCTGACATTGCTGACCTGCTCTTCGTTCCGCCTTGTCGGTTTATGTACGTTACTGCCGTCACACTGTCCGACTGAACCTGATTGGCTTGATCTTGAAGATGCGATGGCTGTAGAAGGGCGTTGTATATGGCCCTTAGTTTCAGAATGTTGATTGGAAGAATGGCTTCCTGACTTGAACATTTTCCTTGGAAGTGTTCCCCCTGGGTGACTGCTCCCCAACCTCTGAGGCTTGCGTCTGTGTTTAGCAGAATACATTTTTGAATCCCGAACCTTCAGCCCTCGGTCAGGTGAGAAGTCTGAAGCCACCACAGAAGAGAAATCCTGGCTGTTGGCGACAGACGGATCCTCTGGTGCATGTGAAGATGCGATCCAGACCATTTGTCCAACAGATCCAGCTGGAAGGGCCTTACATGAAACCTTCTGTACTGCAACGCCTCGTAAGCGGTTACCATCTTTCCCAGAAGGCGAATGCATAGATGCACCGATGTCCGGGTTTGTCTTACAACATCTCGCACCCTCGACTGGATCACCAATGCTTTTTCCAACGGAAGGAATACCTTCTGCGCCTCAGTATCCAATATCATCCTAGAAACGGAAACCTCCGTGTTGATTCCAGATGAGTTTTGGTAGGTTCAGAATCCACCCGTGATCCTGGAGTAGTCGGGTTGAGAGGGCAATGTTGACTAACAACCTCTCCTGGATGGATTGTGCTTTTAGCAGAAGATCGTCCAGGTATGGTATTATGTTCACTCCCTGTTTGCGGAGGAGAAACATCATCTCTGCCATTACCTTGGTGAACACCCTCGGTGCCGTAGAGAGGCCAAATGGCAGGGCCTGGAACTGGTAGTGACAGTCCTGTAATGCAAACCTTAGATAAGCCTGATGAGGCGGCCAAATCGGAATCTGAAAGTATGCATCTTTGATATCCAGAGACACCAAGAATTCCCCCTCTTCCAGACCGGAGATCACCGCTCTCAGAGACTCCATCTTGAACACCAGTAAGTACGGGTTCAACGACTTGAGATTTGAAATGGGTCTTATCGAACCGTCCGGTTTCGTAACTACAAACAGGATGGAATAATAACCCTGGTTTTGCAGGTGAAGTGGATCTGGAACAATGACCTGAGTCCGTACCAGTTTCTGAATTGCTTCCTGTAAAGTCATACTTGCTTCTTGAGAAGCTGGAAAGCCTGATTTGAAGAATATGTGAGGTGGTAGTTTCTGAAAATCCAGTCTGTATCCCTGGGTTATAAGATCTTTGACCCAGGGATCATGGGATGACGTTTCAGATATGTGACTTTAGAATCTCAAACGGGCTCCCACCTTCCTGTCTTCCAGGCAATGCTGTCCACTGTCATGCTGAAGGCTTAGAGGAAGCAGAACCGGAGTTCTGTTCCTGTAAACCTGCAGTTGCTGATTTTCTGGGTTTACCTCTATTGCCTTTGAAGGCCGTAGAAGATCCTTTGGTTTTGTTTTTAAACTTCGCTGTCCGAAAGGGCTGCAGAGTTGGAGCAGTGTAGGATTTTCTAGCCGGGGGAGCTGCGGAAGGAAAGTATGTAGACTTACCCGCCGTTGCCTTGGATATCCACGTATCCAGTTGATCTCCAAAAAGGGCTTCACCTGTGAAAGGTAGGCTTTCCACGCCTTTCCTGGAATCCGCGTCCACAGTCCAAGCCACAAGCCCCTGTGTGCTGACACTGCCATGGCAGTGGTGCGTGCATTGAGTAAACAAATTTCGTTTATGTCCTCCACCATAAAGTTAGCAGAATCCTGTATATGCTGTAGGAGTAAAATTACCTCTCCCCTGGATAAGGAAAGTAACCCGTCAATTAGATTACCTGATCATTTCGCAATGGCCCTAGAGATCCATGCACAAGCTATAGTGGGTCTCTGGGCCACCCCCGCAGCTGTGTACAGAGATTTGAGAGTGGTCTCAATCTTGCGGTCTGCAGCATCCTCAAAAAAGCTGCCCCAGGGACAGGTAAAACTATCTTACGTGACAGCCTAGAAACCGATGCGTCAACTATCAGTGGGTTTTCCCATTTTTTCCTGTCATCCTAAGGAAGCGCCTCTCCAAATAGAGCCTGACCTTTGTACGGAAGGCCCTCCACACACTTCCTGGATTCCGCATCCGCAGACCAGTTGCGCAGCCAGAGACCTCTGCGAGCCGAGACTGACATGGAGGAGATCCCCGCAGCCATGGAACCCAGGTCCTTCGTGGAATCCACCAGGAACCCTGCAGAATCCTGAATATTCTGCAAAAACAAATCAACGTCACCTTTGTCCAGCGTAGAGACGATTTCTCCTGCAGAGTGATCGACCACCTGGCAATAGCTTTAGGGGCAGGATTTGGACAGGAACCTATTGACTGTTTTGACTCTGTGATGAAAATAATAGATCAAGGGGGAGCTGTAGATGTAGCATAGCTAGACTTTAGTAAGGCATTTGACACTGTCCCACATCGCAGACTGATAAATAAACTTGAAAGTGTGGGGGTGGATTATAAAATAGTTAAATGGATAAGAAACTGGTTGCAGGATAGGAAACTGACAGTTTGGAGTGCAATCTATGGAGGGAAATGTTACCAGTGGAGTACCCCAGGGATCTGTACTCGGACCAGTTCTCTTTAATATCTTTGTTGGTGACATTGCAAATGGTATTGAAGGGAAAGTATGCCTTTTTGCAGATGATACAAAGATATGCAACAGGGTAGACACATCAGGAGGGGTAAAACAAATGATGGATGGCCTAGCTAGACTTAAAAAATGGTCAAGAACATGGCAACTACAGTTTAATGCTAAAAAATGCAAAATCATGCACTTGGGTCTCAAAAACCCAAAGGCTAAATATAGTATCAAGGGTACTGTAATGGAAACTACTGAGGAGGAAAGGGAATTAGGAGTCACTATTTCAAGTGACTTAAAGGCAGGAAAGCAATGCAACAAAGCAATGAGAAAGGCAAGTCAGATGCTTGGTTGCATAGGAAAAGGAATCAGTAGCAGGAAAAGAGAAGTAATAATGCCACTGTATAGGTCATTGGTGCGGCCTCATCTGGAATACTGTGTCCAGTTCTGGAGACCATATCTCCAGAAGGATATAAATACATTAGAGAGTGTACAAAGAAGGGCAACTAAAATGGTGCATGGCCTACATCACAAAACTTACCCGGAAAGGTTAAAAGATCTTAACATGTATAGTATGGAGGAGAGAAGGGAAAGGGGAGACATGATAGAAACTTTCAAATATACCAAAGGTTTTAACAAAGTTCAGGAGGGAAACATTCTTCAAAGGAAGAGAAGTATTAGAACTCGAGGACATACACTGAAAACTGGAGGGAGGCAGGTTCAGGGGAAATTTAAGGAAAAATTACTTCACAGAAAGGGTAGTGGATAAGTGGAATAGCCTCCCATCAGAGGTGGTAGAGGTTAAGACTGTAAAGCAATTTAAACATGCTTGGGATAGGCATATGAATATCCTTAAAAAGAATTAAGGTTCAAAGAGGGTTGAGATTACCTAAAGGATAAAAAAAAGGGGCAGACTAGATGGGCCAAGTGGTTCTTATCTGCCGTCAAATTCTATGTTTCTAAGCACAGTATATAGTAGGCCGCAATATAGCCCCCGAAGCTTTGTAAATGGATTTCAGCGTAGCATCCACCTTGCGATCTGCCGGGTCCTTTAACGCGGTAGATCCCGGGACCGGTAAAAACTACCTGTTTGGACAGCCTGGATACAGAGGCGTCGACTATCGGATCGGCGGGTACTCCCACCTCTTCCTATCGTCCTCTGGGAAGGGAAAAGCCACCAAAACTCTTGGGAATCTGGAATTTCTTTCCGGAGTTTCCCATGCCTTTTCAAAGATAGCATTCAATTCCTTGGATGCCGGGAAAGTGAGGGGGGCCGCCTTATTATCTGTGAAGAAGGCCTCCTCCACCTGTTCCGGAGCTGTGTCTGAAATTAGTAAAACATCCCTAACAGCCTCAATCATAAACTGAACCCCCCTGGCAAGCGCTGCCGTTCCCTGCAACACCTCGCTTAATAGGTGACACAGCCTTTAAGCAGCCTTCCCCCCCTTCTACAGCCCCCTGGTAACATACAGACTGCTGGAGAAAGCTCTCGAGGGACCTGGATCCAGTGAACAGTGACTGCAGGCAGGAAAAAATAAGATTTTAAACCTACCGGTAAATCTTTTTCTCCTAGTCCGTAGAGGATGCTGGGGACTCCGTAAGGACCATGGGGAATAGACAGGCTCCGCAGGAGACATGGGCACTATAAAGAACTTTAGAATGGGTGTGCACTGGCTCCTCCCTCTATGCCCCTCCTCCAGACCTCAGTTAGAGAAACTGTGCCCAGAGGAGATGGACAATACGAGGAAAGCATTTTGTAAATCTAAGGGCAAGATTCATGCCAGCTCACACCATCCACACCGTATAACCTGGACTATACGCAACCAGTTAACAGTATGAACAAAACAGTGTCAGCTAAAGACTGATCTCAACTGTAACATAACCCTTATGTAAGCAACAACTATATACAAGCCTTGCAGATTTTGTCCGCACTGGGACGGGCGCCCAGCATCCTCTATGGACTAGGAGAAAAAGATTTACCGGTAGGTTTAAAATCTTATTTTCTCTTACGTCCTAGAGGATGCTGGGGACTCCGTAAGGACCATGGGGTTTATACCAAAGCTCCAGACCGGGCGGGAGAGTGCGGACGACTCTGCAGCACAGACTGAGCAAACGCAAGGTCCTCATCAGCCAGGGTATCAAACTTATAGAACTTTGCAACAGTGTTTGAACCTGACCAGGTAGCTGCTCGGCAAAGCTGTAAAGCCGAGACGCCTCGGGCAGCCGCCCAAAAAGAGGCCACCTTCCTAGTGGAATAGGCCTTTACCAAATTTGTTAACGGCAATACTGCCGTAGAATGAGCCTGCTGAATCGTGTTACAGATCCGGCGAGCAATACTTCGAAGCAGGAGCGCCAACTTTGTTGGCTGCATACAGGACAAACAGTGCTTCTGTTTTCCTAACCCGAGCCGTCCTGGCTACATAGATTTTTAAGGCCCTGACTACATCCAGGGACTTGGAATCCTCCAAGTCACCCGTAGCCACAGGCACCACAATAGGTTGGTTCATATGAAATGAAGAAACCACCTTAGGCCAAAATTGAGGACGAGTCCTCAACTCTGCTCTATCCACATGGAAGGTCAAATAGGGGCTCTTGTGAGACAAGGCCGCCAATTCGGACACCGCCTTGCAGATGCCAAGGCCAACAACATGACCACCTTCCACGTGAGAAATTTCAATTCAACCGTTTGAAGAGGTTCAAACCAGTGAGACTTCAGGAACCGTAACACCACGTTAAGGTCACAAGGTGCCACTGTGGGCACAAAAGGAGGCTGGATGTGCAGCACTCCCTTTACAAAAGTCTGGACTTCTGGGAGAGAAGCCAATTCCTTCTGAAAGAAAATAGACAGGGCCGAAATCTGAACCTTAATGGAGCCTAAATTTAGGCACATATCCACTCCTGTCTGTAGAATGTGGAGAAAACGGCCCAGATGGAAATCTTCCGTAGGAGCATTCTTGGCTTCACACCAAGAAACATATTTCCTCCAAATACGGTGATAATGTTTTGCCGTCACCTCCTTCCTAGCCTTTATCAGAGTAGGGATGACTTACTCCGGAATACTTTTCCCAGCTAGGATTCGGTGTTCAACCGCCATGCCGTCAAACGTAACCGCGGTAAGTCTTGGAACATGCAGGGCCCCTGTTGTAACAGGTCCTCCCTGAGAGGAAGAGACCGTGGATCTTCTGTGAGCATCTCCTGAAGATCTGAATACCAGGCCCTTCGAAGCCAATCTGGAACAATGAGTATTGTTTTCACTCTTTTTTGTCTTAGGATTCTCAATATTTTTGAGATGAGAGGAAGAGGGGGGAACACATAGACCGACTGAAACACCCAAGGTGTCACCAAGGCGTCCACCGCTACTGCCTGAGGGTCCCTTGACCTGGCACATTACCTCCGAAGCTTCTTGTTTAGGCGTGACGCCATCATGTCTATGTGAGGTATTCCCCAAAGACTTGTTATCTCTGCAAAAACTTCTTGATGAAGTCCCCACTCTCCTGGATGGAGATCGTGTCTGCTGAGGAAGTCTGCTTCCCAGTTGTCCACTCCCGGAATGAAGACCGCTAACAGAGCGCTTACGTGATTTTCCGCCCAGCGAAGAATCCTGGTGGCTTCCGCCATTGCCACTCTACTCCTTGTCCCGCCTTGGCGGTTTACATGAGCCACGGCTGTGACATTGTCTGATTGAATCAGAACCGGTAGGTCGCGAAGAAGATTCTCCGCTTGTCGTAGGCCGTTGTATATGGCCCTCAATTCCAGTATGTTCATGTGTAGACAAGCCTCCTGGCTTGACCATAGCCCCTGAAAATTTCTTCCTTGTGTGACTGCTCCCCATCCTCGGAGGCTCGCGTCCGTGGTCACCAGAACCCACCACAAGAGAGACACCCTGGCCCGGGGGGACAGGCTTATCTTCTGATGTATTAGTAGATGGGACCCGGACCACTTGTCCAGGAGGTCCCACTGAAACATCCTTGCATGAAAACTGCCGAAGGGGATGGCCTCGTAGGCTGCCACCATTTTCCCCAGAACTCGAGTGCATTGATGAACAGACACTCTTTTTGGTTTTAGCAAGTCTCTGACCATGTTCTGGAGGTCCTAGGCTTTTTCCATCGGGAGAAAAACCCTCTTCTGTTCCGTGTCCAGAATCATGCCTAGGAATGATAGTCGAGTCGTTGAAATCAATTGTGACTTTGGCAGATTGAAAATCCAACCGGGCTGTTGTAGCACTCTCGGGGAGAGTGACCTGCTCTTCTGCAATTGATCTCTCGATCTTGCTTTTATTAGGAGATCGTCCAAGTATGGGCTAATTGTGACTCCCTGCCTGCGCAGGAGCACCATCATCTCCGCCATCACCTTGGTAAAAATCCTCGGGGCCGTGGAAAGCCCAAACGGCAACGTCTGAAACTGGTAATGACAGTCCTGTACAGCGAATCTCAGGTACGCCTGATGAGGAGGAAATATGGGGACATGAAGGTATGCATCCTTTATGTCGAGTGACACCATAAAATCCCCCCCTTCCAGACTGGAGATCACAGCCCGGAGTGATTCCATCTTGAATTTGAACTTTTTCAAGTACGGGTTTAGGGATTTTAGATTTAAAATGGGTCTGACCGAACCATCCGGCTTCGGGAACACGGACAGGGTCGAAAAGTACCCTTTCCCCTGTTGGACTAGGGGAACCTTGACAATCACTTGCTGTTGACACAGCTTTTGAATTGCAGATAACACTACTTCCCTCTCTGGGGAAGAAGCTGGCAAGGCCGACTTGAAAAATCGGCGAGGGGGCACCTCTTCGAATTCCAGTTTGTAGCCTTGGGATACAATATCCATCGCCCAAGGATCCACGTCTGACAGAACCCAGACCTGGCTGAAGAGTCGAAGACGTGCCCCCACCGGCGCGGACTCCCCCAGTGGAGCCCCAGCGTCATGCGGTGGATTTAGTAGAAGCCGGGGAGGACTTCTGCTCCTGGGATCTAGCCGTAGCAGGCATTCTTTTCCCTCTACCCTTACCTCTGGCGAGGAAGGAAGAGATCCAACCTCTTCTGGACTTATGCGACTGAAAGGACTGCATCTGATATTGTGGTGTTTTCTTTTGCTGTGGGGGAACACAAGGTAAAAAAGTAGTTTTACCCGCGGTAGCTGTGGAAACCAGGTCCACGAGACCTTCCCCAAATAAAACCCCACCCTTGTAAGGCAAAACTTCCATATGCCTCTTTGAGTCGGCATCACCCGTCCATTGGCGGGTCCACAGGGCTCACCTAGCAGAAATCGCCATGGCGTTGGCTCTCGTACCTAGCAGCCCAACGTCTCTCTGAGCGTCTCTCATATATAAGACTGCGTCTTTAATGTGACCTAAGGTCAATAAAATGGTATCCCTATCTAGGGTATCAATGTCAGCTGACAAGGTATCTGCACAAGCTGCTACAGCGCTACAAACCCAAGCCAACGCTATTGCCGATCTGAGCAAGGCACCCGTATGTGTATAAATTGATTTTAAGGTAGTCTCCTGTCTGCGATCAGCAGGATCTTTGAGGACTGCCGTGTCTGGAGACGGTAGCGCCACCTTTTTGGACAAGCGCGTTAAAGCCTTGTCCACCTTGGGTGAGGATTCCCTCCGTAACCTGTCCTGTGCAGGGAAAGGATACGCCATAAGAATTCTCTTGGGAATCTGCAGTTTCTTGTCTGGAGTTTCCCAAGCTTTTTCAAATAACGCGTTCAGCTCATGAGATGGGGGAAAGGTTACCTCAGGTTTCTTCTCCTTAAACTTGCATACCCTCGTGTCAGGGACAGAAGGGTCATCTGTGATATGCAAAACATCTTTTATTGCAATAATCATATAATGAATACATTTGGCCACCCTTGGGTGTAACCTCGCATCATCGTAGTCGACACTGGAGTCAGAATCCGTGTCGGTATCAGTGTCTGCTATTTGGGTTAGGGGACGCTTTTGAGACCCTGAAGGGCCTTGTGACACAGTCCAATCCGTGGATTGACTCCCTGCCTTTTCCCTTGACTCTGCTTTGTCCATTCTCTTATGTAATAAGTTCACATTTGCATTTAAAATATTCCACATGTCCACACAATCATGAGTCGGCGTTGCCGACGGAGACACCACAATCTGCTCCACCTCCTCCTTAGATGAGCCTTCCGCTTCAGACATGCCGACACACGCGTACCGACACCCCCACACACACAGGGATATATCTATAAGGAGACAGTTCCCCAACAAGGCCCTCAGGAGAGACAGAGAGAGAGTATGCCAGCACACACCCAGCGCCAACTGACACTGGAAACAGAATTCGCAGATAATAGGGCTTTTATATATAATAAATCGTGTAATACACTCACTGCGCCTTACAAGTGCCCCCCCTCTTTTCAGCCCTGTGTCACCGTGTTCAGCAGGGGAGAGTCCGGGGAGCCAGCTGCTCTGCAGTGCTCTGTGGAGAAAATTACGCTGGTTAGTACTGAGGGACCAAGCTCCGCCCCATTCAGCGGCGGGCTTCGGTCCCGCTCAATTTTATAAAACTGGCGGGGGATTTATACCCTTACTGCCGCCACAGCCTATATCCATATTGCCAGACTTAAAGGTTTATATTGCTGCCCAGGGCGCCCCCCCTGCGCCCTGCACCCATCAGTAACTGGTAGTGTGTGTAATGTGTGGAAGCAATGGCATGCAGCGTTACCGCTGCGCGCTTACCTCAGGGAAGATCTGAAGTCTGCTATGCAGATGATACACAACTGTACTTGTCCTTTGCTCCGGGCACTGATAACCCAATAGCAACCCTAAATGGCTGTCTAGCTGAACTACAGGAGTGGATGAGCGCCAGTTGGCTGCGACTGAACCCGGATAAAACAGAGGTCCTTATGATACGACCGCAACATCAAAGGACAAGACTGCAGCATAGCCAACAGACTGGACTTACACTCGGGGATTCAGAATTACAGACCAGTGATCGTGTGCGGAATCCTGGCGTTGTCCTGGATGGTGGCTTGACACTTAAACATCAGATATCAGCCACAATCAAATACTCATTCTTTCACCTGAGGAACATAGCCAGAATCAAGCACTTAATTCCCTCAGATGACATGCCAAAAGTCATACATGCATTTGTATCATCTCGTTTAGACTACTGTAATGCCCTCTACCTTGGTCTACCAGCAAAAGAATTGCAACGCTTACAGCTGGTGCAAAACACAGCTGCCAGGCTATTAACCAACCAGCCCCGTTCTAGCCACATAACACCCATCCTCTACTCCCTTCACTGGCTGCCTGTAAGATGGCGAATCATCTTCAAGATTGGCTTACTGAGTTTCAAAGCATTACATGACCAAGGCCCAAGGTACCTGAAACAGCTTCTGACCCCATACTGCCCCACTCGATTACTGCGATCTGTAGATGAAGGACTTTTAGCAGTACCTAGAATCTACCGTAATTCATCTGGGGGTCGAGCTTTTAGTCATGCGGCTCCGACTCTATGGAACTCACTTCCCCGCACAGTGCGAGAGGCCCCAACTATAGAATCCTTCAAAAGTAGACTCAAGACTTTCCTGTTTACTCAAGCATTTCCATAATGTCCCTTTTAGTATCTTCATGCTTCTGTATTTTATGAAAATGTACTTCATTATTTTCTGTACTATATTATGCTATGTATCTGTTAAGCGCCTTGAGTCCTATTGGAGAAAGAGCGCTATATAAATAAAATTATTAATTATTATTATTATTAAGTCTTCTGCCGCCTTAGAAGTCTTCTTTTCTTCTTATACTCACCCGGCTTCAATCTTCCGGCTCTGTGAGGAGGACGGCGGCGCGGCTCTGGGACGAACGGCATGGGGAGACCTGCGTTCCGACTCCCTCTGGAGCTAATGGTGTCCAGTAGCCTAAGAAGCAGAGCCTATCACTTAAGTAGGTCTGCTTCTCTCTCCTCAATCACACGATGCAGGGAGCCAGTTGCCAGCAGTGCTCCCTGAAAATAAAAAACCTAACAAAATTCTTTTTCAGAGAAACTCAGGAGAGCTCCCCTGTAGTGCACCCAATCTCTTCTGGGCACAGGATCTAACTGAGGTCTGGAGGAGGGGCATAGAGGGAGGAGCCAGTGCACACCCATTCTTAAGTTCTTTATAGTGCCCATGTCTCCTGCGGAGCCCGTCTATACCCCATGGTCCTTACGGAGTCCCCAGCATCCTCTAGGACGTAAGAGAAATGGCGCGGAACGCTGCTGCGTCCGCTCTGAGAAGCTCCGCCCCCTTGAATGGAGCTGTCTTCCCGCTCACAAGATGAGCATACTGGCCGGAGGAATATGCTGACCTGGGTCCGCAGACCCCGACACGCTGAAGAAAACCAGTGCAGGGTCCGGAGCTGGCTCAGGGCGCTCCCTCCCAAGCGCCGCACCAAGGTACCGCTGAGCCTTCCAGGAGCGCGGGCACAACCACGCTCCTGACCCGTAGCCGCCCTCTACACACTGTCCCCCCGCTTGCAAGGGGGGACAGTGCCTGATTCGCCACACTTCAGCTTCTGAGGGGGTGGCGGCCTGCTGCCGGGGCGAGCGTTCCCCTGTGGTGGGGCGCGATCAGACCCCTATGGAGCCACCGTCCAGTCAGCGGGAGCAGTGGCTCAAGACCCCGCGTGGCAGACACTGCTCCCCCCCACCCCAGTCCCACGCTGCAGGGAGGCTGTCGCCAACAGCCTCCCTGTAAAATAAAAAAAAACCTGAAAGAAAAAAATTACTCTTTACCAGAAGAACTCTGTAGAGCTACCCTAGCTGTGACCGGCTCCTCCGGGCACATTTTCTAAACCGAGTCTGGTAGGAGGGGCATAGAGGGAGAAGCCAGCCCACACTATTAAACTCTTAAAGTGCCAATGGCTCCTGGTGGACCAGTCTATACCCCATGGTACTAATATGGACCCCAGCATCCTCTAGGACGTAAGAGAAAGTCCCTTTTAATGTCATAGTCCTAACACATTTATTAGCATCTATAAAGAGTTGGAAACCATTTGGTTTACTTGGAGCAAATAATAGACCTTTGAACAATAATTTTACTTCATTTAGTGTCAATTTATGGTCAGATAAGTTAAATATCCGTTTGTGTTAACAATCCTCCCTTTTCACTTTGTTTGTTCTTATTTGCACTCTTTCCTCTCTTAAATCATCCTGTTTTTTTCCTTTTTTAAACTCTGTCCTGGACTATACAGAAAAAAAATCTGTCTGTCGGTTCTCTCCTGCCTCTCCAATTCACACCTCTGTAAAAAATTCTTATATCAAACATTTGGTCAATTAAAAAGTATCAAACCTATTTTGAGTAGGTATTTCAAATCTCTCTGGTTTATAGAACTTTTGCCAATTCCTCTTAAATAGGACTCTCTGCCATGTGTTACTTCGATAGCTAGTTGCTCCTCTCTCAGAATTCTAATTCTTTTTTGTTCCTCAGCTTCTGACAGTATCATTTCTGCAATTATCAAAATAACATTTGATTTTTTTCACATTGGTTGGGTTAAAGTTGTTGCCAGCGTACAACAAATGTAGGTCCGACTTGGACTCCAACCCCCTAGCATGTCTTCTGGTATCCAATGTTACCACTGTAAAGTTTTCTTCCAAATCCATCTAGTGGAAGTCTCAGAACAGGCACCCTGGGTCAAAGTTCTGGCCAGCTTAAACCAACAGGAGGTCCGACTGGGACCCCAACCCCCTAGTATGGCTTCTGGGATCCAATTTTACCACTCTGTGAAGGAAAAACACATGAGGGCAGAAGGTCCTGCTTGTGAGATCTAACATTCAAAAGGGAAAACACAAAGAAGGGTGACACAGAAGTAAATCAGTTGGCAGGAAAGGCTGCACTCATTGTGGAGCAAAGAGGGTGGGCAGGAGTGACAAGGGAGATTAGGCCAGGGATGTAAATGGGAAAGGATTAAGCAAAGGTTTTGTCAGTGTGAGAAGCTTGAATTGGGTTCTGAAGCTGACCAGTGTAGGGCTTGTAAGGAAGGGTAGGCAGACATAGTATGCTTGAAGAGGAAGACGAGCCGGGCAGCAGCATTATGAACAGATCAGAGTGGCGAGAGATCAGAAAGGCCAGATAGGAAGTGATTACGGTACTCCAAAATAAAGATGGCCAGTGAGTGGATAAGGGTCTTCATAGCATCCAGAGTAAGAAAGGGTCTGATCCTGGAAAAGATGGAAGCGGGAGGATTGCAAAAGTTACTCTGAAAGTGTGGTTTGAAGGAGTCACGGATAAAGCCAAGACAGTACACTTGGGGGCCAGAAGAGATGGTTGTGCTGTCAATAGATAATGAAATTGTGGGACGTGAGGCTACAAGGAAGGTGGGTTAATTATCAGCTCAGTTTTAGACTGCTAAGTTAAATTAAGCACTGGGAAATCCAGGAAGTTAGAGCAAAGACACAGATGGAGATACCAGTGAAGAGAGAGAAAGAGAGGGAGAGGTCAGCTGATGAGCTTACCCAATGAGGATATGTAGAGGGAGAATAGGAAAGGTATAATAATAGAACCTTGGAGGCCACTTACTGTTAGTGGAAGCAGAGTTCAGAGAGGACAGAGAACGAATGGTCAGAGGTAGGAAAACAGCTAGGAGAGGGCAGTATTGCATAGACATGCATACACTATATGTTACACATACACAAATTAACACATTTAGAACAATAACTTTTATGTTTGATATTTGAGAATTTTGTGATCACTTCCAGTATACCTGAACTTTGTAAGGGCTGTAAGTGGAGCAAGGTTTGAACAATGTAGTGCTGGTAAACTCATCCATAAGCTTGCTGCCAGCATCCATGTCACTCCAACACCGACTATTTGCTCTGTAGGCAGCTGTATGCTATAAAAGAAAAAGACGAGCAACCAAGGGTTAGTCACTGACCGAAATTTTACTTACCACCCCTCTTGGATCTAGAGGAACAAAGGAAGTTATATTGGATCAGACTGAGCTCTCCACTGGCTATCATAGTCTATATATAAAAAAGTTGAAAGTCCTACATTTAGAGATCCCAAACATAGATATAAAGTTCTCAAGGCAATCTTCCATTCTGTACATAAAGACACCAAATGTATGCACTCCTGTCCTCACCTAATGTGCGAACAAGTGTGCACACTCCCAAGCACTGGTAATAATCGAGAAATGGAAATTAAAATAAGATTTTTACTTACCGGTAAATCTATTTCTCGTAGTCCGTAGTGGATGCTGGGGACTCCGTAAGGACCATGGGGAATCGACGGGCTCCGCAGGAGACATGGGCACTTTAAGAAAGAATTTATATTCTGGTGTGCTCCGGCTACTCCCTCTATGTCCCTCCTCCAGACCCCAGCCAGAGAAACTGTGCCCGGAAGAGCTGACAGTACAAGGAAAGGATTTTGATAATCCAGGGCAAGATACAAACCAGCCACACCAATCACACCGTATAACTTGTGATAACCTTACCCAGTTAACAGTATGAACAACAACAGAGCATCAGTTCAACCCTGATGCAACTATAACATAACCCTTATTTAAGCAATAACTATATACAAGCATTGCAGAAGAAGTCCGCACTTGGGACGGGCGCCCAGCATCCACTACTGACTACGAGAAATAGATTTACCGGTAAGTAAAATCATATTTTCTCTAACGTCCTAGTGGATGCTGGGGACTCCGTAAGGACCATGGGGATTATACCAAAGCTCCCAAACGGGCGGGAGAGTGCGGATGACTCTGCAGCACCGATTGAGCAAACACAAGGTCCTCCTCAGCCAGGGTATCAAACTTGTAGAACTTTGCAAAAGTGTTTGAACCTGACCAAGTAGCCGCTCGGCAAAGCTGTAATGCCGAGACCCCTCGGGCAGCCGCCCAAGAAGAGCCCACCTTCCTTGTGGAATGGGCTTTTACTGATTTTGGCAGCGGCAATCCAGCCGCAGAATGAGCCTGCTGAATCGTGTTACAGATCCAGCGAGCAATAGTTTGCTTTGAAGCAGGAGCACCCAGCTTGTTGGATGCATACAGGATAAACAGCGACTCAGTTTTCCTGACTCTAGCCGTTCTGGCTACATAAATCTTCAAAGCCCTGACCACATCCAGTAACTCGGAATCCTCCAAGTCAAGAGTAGCCACAGGCACCACAATAGGTTGGTTCATATAAAAAGATGACACCACTTTTGGCAGAAATTGTGGACGGGTCCGCAATTCTGCTCTATCCATATGGAAAACCAGATAGGGGCTTTTATGTGACAAAGCTGCTAATACTGACATACGCCTAGCCGAAGCCAAGGCTAATAGCATGACCACCTTCCACGTGAGATATTTTAACTCCACCGTTTTAAGTGGTTCAAACCAGTGTGATTTCAGGAAACTCAACACCACGTTAAGATCCCAAGGTGCCACTGGAGGCACAAAAGGGGGATGAATATGCAGCACTCCCTTTACAAACGTCTGAACTTAAGGCAGAGAAGCCAGTTCCTTTTGAAAGAAAATGGACAGGGCCGAAATCTGGACCTTAATGGAACCCAATTTTAGGCCCAAAGTCACTCCCGACTGTAGGAAGTGAAGGAACCAGCCCAGCTGGAATTCCTCCGTAGGGGCATTCCTGGCCTCACACCAAGCCACATATTTTCGCCATATACGGTGATAATGTTGAGCCGTCACGTCCTTCCTAGCCTTTATCAGCGTAGGAATAACCTCATCCGGAATGCCTTTTTCTGCTAGGATCCGGCGTTCAACCGCCATGCCGTCAAACGCAGCCGCGGTAAGTCTTGGAACAGACAGGGCCCCTGTTGCAACAAGTCCTGTCTTAGAGGCAGAGGCCACGGGTCCTCTGCGAGCATTTCTTGCAGATCTGGATACCAAGTCCTTCTTGGCCAATCCGGAACAATGAGTATTGTTCTCACTCCTCTTTTTCTTATGATTCTCAGCACCTTGGGTATGAGAGGAAGAGGAGGAAATACATAGACAGACTGGAACACCCACGGTGTCACCAGTGCGTCCACAGCTATCGCATGAGGGTCTCTTGACCTGGCGCAATACCTCTGTAGCTTTTTGTTGAGGCGGGATGCCATCATGTCCACCTGTGGCAGTTCCCACGACTTGCAATCTGCGTGAAGACTTCTTGATGAAGTCCCCACTCTCCCGGGTGGAGGTCGTGCCTGCTGAGGAAGTCTGCTTCCCAGTTGTCCACTCCCGGAATGAACACTGCTGACAGTGCGCTTACGTGATTCTCCGCCCAGCGAAGAATTCTGGAGGCTTCCACGATCGCCACCCTGCTCCTTGTGCCGCCTTGGCGGTTTACATGAGCCACTGTGGTGATGTTGTCTGACTGAATCAGAACCGGTGGGTCGCGAAGCAGGGTCTCCGCTTGACGTAGGGCGTTGTATATGGCCCTTAGTTCCAGGATGTTGATGTGAAGGCAAGTCTTCTGACTTGACCACAGACCTTGGAAAAAAATTTCCCTGTGTGACTGCCCCCCACCCTCGGAGGCTTGCATCCGTGGTCACCAGGACCGAGTCCTGAATACCGAATCTGCGGCCCTCGAGAAGGTGAGCACTCTGCAGCCACCACAGGAGAGACACCCTGGCTCTGGGGGATAGGGTGATTAACCGATGCATCTGAAGATGTGATCCGGACCATTTGTCCAGTAAATCCCATTGAAAGGTCCTCGCATGGAACCTGCCGAAGGGAATGGCCTCGTATGATGCCACCATCTTTCCCAGGACTTGCGTGCAGTGATGCACCGACACCTGTTTTGGTTTTAATAGGTTTCGGACCAGTGTCATGTGTTCCTGAGCCTTCTCCACCGGGAGATAAACCCTTTTCTGGTCTGTGTCCAGAATCATGCTCCGGAAAGGCAGACGAGTCGTAGGAATCAACTGCGACTTTGGAATATTTAGAATCCAGCCGTGTTGTCGTAACACTTCCAGAGAGCATGCTATGCTGATCAGCAACTGCTCTCTTGACCTCGATTTTATGAGATCGTCCAAGTATGGGATAATTGTGACCCCTTGCTTCCGCAGGAGTACCATCATTTCCGCCATTACCTTGGTAAATATTCTCGGTGCCGTGGAGACACCAAACGGCAACGTCTGAAATTGGTAATGACAATCCTGTACCACAAATCTGAGGTACGCCTGATGAGGTGGATAAATGGGCACATGAAGGTATGCATCCTTTATGTCCAGAGACACCATAAAATCCCCCCCTTCCAGGCTTGCGATGACCGCTCTGAGCGATTCCATCTTGAACTTGAACCTTTTCAGGTATCTGTTCAGGGATTTTAAATTCAATATGGGTCTGACTGAACCGTCCGGTTTTGGTACTACAAACATGGTCGAATAATAACCCCTTCCTTGTTGAAGGAGGGGAACCTTGACCACCTGTTGAAGATACAATTTGTGAATTGCAGTTAACACTATTTCCCTCTCGAGGGGGGAAGCTGGCAGGGCCGATTTGAGGTATCGGTGAGGGGGCATCTCTTCGAATTCCAGCTTGTATCCCTGAGACACAATATCTATTGCCCAGGGATCCAACTGGGAGTGAACCCACTTGTGGCTGAAATTTCTGAGACGCGCCCCCACCGGGCCTAGCTCCGCCTGTGGAGCCCCAGCGTCATGCGGTGGATTTAGTGAAAGCCAGGGAGGACTTCTGTTCCTGGTTACTAGCTGCGTTGTGCAGCTTCCTTCCTCTGCCCCTGCCCCTGGCAAGAGAGGACGCACCTCGGACTTTCTTGCCTCTTTGTGATCGAAAGGACTGCATTTGGTAATATGGTGCTTTCTTAGGTTGTGAGGAAACATATGGCAAAAAATTTGACTTTCCAGCAGTAGCTGTGGAGACCAGGTCCGAGAGACCCTCCCCAAACAACATAGCATTGACATAGCATTTATTCTAGAACCCAGTAGACTAATGTCCTTTTAAACATCTCTCATATATAGGACAGCGTCTTTTATATGCCCCAGGGTCATTAATATAGTATACTTGTCTAAGGTATCAAGATCCTCAGACAGGGTGTCTGTCCATGCTGCTACAGCACTACACACCCAGGCCGACGCAATCGCTGGCCTCAGTAAGGTACCTGAATGTGTATAAATGGACTTCAGGGTACCCTCTTGCTTTCTATCCGCAGCATCTTTGAGGGTGGCCGTATCCTGTGACGGTAGGGCTACCCTCTTGGATAAGCGTGTTAAAGCTTTGTCCACCCTAGGGGAGGATTCCCAGCATAGCCTGTCCGTTGGCGGGAAAGGATACGCCCTAAGCATCCGTTTGGAAATCTGCAGTTTTTTATCTGGAGATTCCCAAGCCTTTTCACATAACTCATTTAGCTCGTGTGAAGGGGGAAAGGTCACCACCTGCCTTTTTGCCCCATACATATGAACCCTCTTGTCAGGGACTGGGGTTTCCTCTGTGATGTGCAACACATCCTTAATTGCTATAATCATATAATGGATGGATTTAGCCAATTTAGGCTGTAACTTTGCATCATCGTAATCGACACTGGAGTCAGAATCCATGTCGGTATCTGTGTCAACAATTTGGGATAGTGGGCGCTTCTGAGACCCTGACGGCCTCTGCGACATAGGATCAGGCACGGGCTGAGACCCTGACTGTCCTAAGGCTTCAGCTTTATCCAACCTTTTATGCAAGGAATTAACATTATCATTTAAAACCTTCCACATATCCATCCAATCAGGTGTCGGCGCCGTCGGCGGAGACACCACATTCATTTGCTCCCGCTCTGTTTCCACATAGCCTACCGACACACCACACACACAGGGAATGTTCTTTTTGAAGACAGTTCCCCCACAAGGCCCTTTGGAGAGACAGAGAGAGAGTATGCCAGCACACACCCCAGCGCTATATAACCCAGGAATAACACAGTAACTTAATGTTAACCCAATAGCCGCTGTTTATATGATTGTTGCGCCTAATTATATGCCCCCCCTCTCTTTACCCTCTTCTACAGTGTATCTGCAGGGGAGAGCCTGGGGAGTTTCCTCTCAGCGGAGCTGTGGAGAAAAAATGGCGCTGGTGAGTGCTGAGGAAGAAGCCCCGCCCCCTCAGCGGCGGTCTTATGTCCCGCTTCAATATACAATTTTTGGCGGAGGCTCATACATATATACAGTGCCCAACTGTATATATGTGCACTTTTTGCCAAAGAGGTCCCAATTGCTGCCCAGGGCCCCCCCCCCCCCCCAGCACCCTTACAGTGACCGGAGTATGTGAGGTGTGTGTGGGAGCAATAGCGCACAGCTGCAGTGCTGTGCGCTACCTCAGTGAAGACTGGAGTCTTCTGCCGCCGATTTCGAAGTCTTCTTGCTTCTTATGCTCACCCGGCTTCTGTCTTCCGGCTCTGCGAGGGGGACGGCGGCGCGGCTCTGGGATCGGACGACGAGGGTGAGATCCTGTGTACGATCCCTCTGGAGCTAATGGTGTCCAGTAGCCTAAGAAGCAGGACCTATCTTTAGAGAGTAGGGCTGCTTCTCTCCCCTCTGTCCCACGATGCAGGGAGTCTGTTGCAAGCAGAGCTCCCTGGAAATAAGGGTAAGAAATATCCATATATCAAGTTTTAATTGATTGTTTTATGGCTTATATTAATCATGGATTGTAGATTGGGGGAATATGTAAGCATATGAATTGATCTGATGTTCATCTAATCATGGTTTTTGATTGAATACTTTGTATAACGCTTCCTGGTTCCTGTTGCCGACGATCATCATTTGCAGGGTGTGTGCCATACTTGTAAAACAGTTGAGCTTGTACATGCCTAATCTGACACTCCAGTCGTAGGTGGCACATCTATACAATTTTTGCTGAACTCAACATTTCAAGAAAATAGGATTTTGGTTACCTACTGGTAAATCCTTTTCTAGTAGTCTGTAGAGGATGCTGGGGTACATATTAGTACCATGGGGTATAGACGGGTTCACCAGGAGCCATTGGCACTTTAAGAGTTTAATAGTGTGGGCTGGCCCCTCCCTCTATGCCCCTCCTACCAGACTCAGTCTAGAAACTGTGCCCGAGGAGATTACATATTTCGAGAGAAGGAATTGCACAGATAGTGGAGAGATTCACACCACCTCACACAAACATGAAAAGCCGGCACACATGCCGGAACAACTCACAAACAACTGAACAGTAAATAACGCAGAACTTACCTAGGAACCAGGTAACACTGAACCATAAACCAATGCAGGAAAACGGTGCACTGGGCGGGCGCCCAGCATCCTCTACGGACTACGAGAAAAGGATTTACTGGTACGTAACCAAAATCCTATTTTCTCTAACATCCTAGAGTATGCTGGGGTCCATATTAGTACCAAGGGGATGTACCAAAGCTCCCATTACGGGAGGGAGAGCGCGGAGGTTCCTGCAACACTGCCTGACCAAACTTGAGGTCATCAGAGGCCAGATTATCGAACTTGTAAAACTTGGCAAACGTGTTCGACCAAGACCAAGTAGCTTCTCGGCAGAGTTGTAACGTCGAGACACCCCGGGAAGCCGCCCAGGAAGAACCCACTTTATGAGTAGAGTAGGCCATTACGGATTTCGGACACCGCAATCCTACCGTGGAATAAGCATGCTGGATAGTGAACTTGATCCAGCGTGAAATAGACTGCTTAGAAGCAGGACATCCAATTTTCTTTGGATCATAGAGGACAAACAGAGGGTCACTCTTCCTATGATGAGCCGTCCTCTTCACGTAAATCTTCAAAGTACTCATTACATCCAAGGCCTTTGAAGTAATTGAGTAGTCAGTAGCCACTGGCACCACAATAGGTTGGTTGATGTGGAAAGCCGACACAACCTTAGGTAGGAACTGTGGACGAGTCCAAAGTTCTGCCCAGTCTTCATGGAAGATCAGATAGGGGCTTTTACAAGATAAAGCCCCCAATTCCGACATGAGTAGTGCAGAAGCCAAGATCAACAAGGTGACCACCTTCCACGTGAGAAACTTGAGATCAGCCTCCTGTAGAGGCTCAAACCAAGCGGATTGTAGGAACTGCAACACCAGCTCAAGATCCCATGGAGCCGTAGGTGCCACAAAGGGAGGCTGGATGTGCAGAACCCCTTTCAAAAAGGTCTGAACCTCAGGAAGAACAGCCAATTGTTTTTGGAAGAAGATGGACAAAGCTGAGATCTGGACCTTGATGGAGCCCAGTCTCAGCCCCATATCCACCCCTGCCTGCAGAAAAAGGAGAAAACGACCAAGTTGAAACTCCACCGCCGGAAACTTCTTGGCCTCACACCAAGAAACTTATTTTTTCCAAATGCGATGGTAATGCTTAGAAGTTACCCCCTTCCTGGCCTGTATCAGGGTAGGAATGACCTCACTAGGGATACCCTTCAGAGCTAAGGTCTGGCGTTCAACCGCCATGCCGTCAAACGAAGCAGCGGTAAGTCTTGATAAGCGAACGGCCCCAGCAGAAGCAGATCCTCCCGAAGAGGTAAAGGCCGTGGATCTTCCAACAGAAGATCCAGCAGATCCGTGTACGAAGCCCTCCGTGGCCAGTCCGGAGCAATGAGGATTGCCAGAACATTTGTTCTTCTCACGAGTTGAAGAACCCTTGGTATCAGAGGAAGTGGAGGGAACACATACACTGACTTGAACACCCAAGGTGTTACCAGTGCGTCCACCGCCACTGCCTGTGGATCTCTTGACCTGGAACAGTACAGTACCTCCGTAGCTTCTTGTTGAGTAGGGAGGCCATCATGTATATGTGAGGAAACCCCCACCAACCGGTTACCTCCTCTAACACCTCCGGATGGAGGCCCCACTCCCCTGGATGGAGATCGTGTGTTCTGAGGAAGTCTGCTTCCCAGTTGTCTACTCCCGGAATGAAGATTGCCGACATCGCCACCGTGTGCCTTTCTGCCCAGATGAGGATCTTTGACACCTCTGCCATGGCAGCTCTGCTCTTCGTTCCACCTTGGCGGTTTATGTAGGCCACTGTGGTCACGTTGTCCGACTGCACTTGAACAGCCCGATCCTGTAGAAGGTGTGCTGTGTGCAGAAAGGCATTGTAAACGGCCCAGGATGTTTATTGGGAGAAGTGACTCTTGAGCCGACCATCGTCCTTGAAAGGTTTCCTCCAGAGCGACCGCTCCCCAACCTCTTAGACTTGCATCTGTGGTCAAAAGGATCCAGTCTTGAATTCCAAACGTTCGCCCCTGCAGAAGGTGTGGTAGATGCAGCCACCAGAGAAGTGAAATCCTGGCTTTCGGAGACAGGCGTATCCGCTTGTGCATGTGTAGGTGAGAGCCCGACCACTGGTCCCAGAGGTCCAGTTGAAAAGGTCGAGCATGAAACCTGCCGTACTGCAGAGCCTCGTAGGCGGCAACCATCTTCCCTAGAAGGCGTATGCATTGATGAACCGATACCCAGGTAGGCCGTAGGACATCCCGGACCATTGTTTGAATCACCAACGCTTTCTCTGCAGGGAGAAATACCCTCTGCACTTCCGTGTCGAGGATCATTCCCAGGAAAGACAGCCGCCTTGTCGGCTCCAGATGAGACTTCGGAAGATTCAGGATCCAACCGTGCTTCCTGAGCAGCTGTGTCGCGAGTGCGATGGACCGCAACAACCTCTCCCTGGATGACGCCTTGATCAGGAGATCGTCCAGATATGGAATTATGTTCACCCCCTGTTTGCGGAGGAGAACCATCATCTCCGCCATCACCTTGGTGAAGATCCTTGGTGCTGTTGAGAGGCCAAACGGCAGCGCCTGGAACTGATAGTGATCGTCCATCAGCGCAAACCTGAGATAAGCCTGATGCGGCGCCCAAATGGGAATGTGGAGGTAAGCATCATTGATGTCCAGGGACACCAGGAACTCCCCCTCCAACAGCCCTGAAATGACAGCTCTCAGAGATTCCATCTTGAATTTGAACTACTTGAGATAAGGGTTCAAAGATTTTAAATTTAGAATAGGCCGTATCGACCCATCCGGCTTCGGTACCACAAAAAGGTTCAAATAATAACCCTTGTTCAGTTGCTGAAGAGGGACCTGAACAATGACCTCTGACACCACCAATTTCCTGATAGCCTCCAGAAAAATTGTCCTGTCCGCCAGCAGAGCTGGTAAGCCTAACTTGAAGAAACGGTGAGACGGGGGCTCTTGAAACTCCAGTCTGTACCCCCTGGACACTATATCCAGAACCCGACGACACCCAGACGTGGCTGAACTGCCTGAGTCTCGATCCCCCTGAACTTCCTCCAGGCCTTGCTATCCACCGTCATGCGGAGGACTTAGGGGTATCAGAAGCAGGCTTCTGGGTCTGGGAACCTGCAGGAGCGGGTTTCTTTCCTTTGGCATGACCACCTCTGAAGAAGGTGTTCGAAGGCTTATTCTTTCTAGGTCTCGCGGCCCAAAAGGACTGTCACGTGTTAGAAGAAAAGGGCTTCTTCGTAGCTGGCGCAGCTGAGGGGAGAAAAGGAGAATTACACGCGGTAGCTGTGGCATACCACGCATCCAGCGCCTCCCCAAATGACCTTTGTACGGAAGGCCTTCCACACACTTCCTGGATTCCGCGCCGCAGACCAGTTTCGCAGCCAGAGACCTCTGCGAGCCGAGACTGACATGGAGGAGATCCCCGCAGCCACGGAACCCAGGTCCTTCATGGAATCCACCAGGAACCCTGCAGAATCCTGAATATTACGCAAAAACAAATCAATGTCACCTTTGTCCAGCGTAGACGATTCCTCCTGCAGAGTGATCGACCACCTGGCAATAGCTTTAGCAATCCAAGCACAGGCTATAGTAGGCCTCAATATAGCCCCCGAAGCCGTGTAAATGGATTTCAGAGTAGCATCCACCTTGCTATCTGCCGGGTCCTTTAACACGGTAGATCCCGGGACCGGTAAAACTACCTGTTTGGACAGCCTGGACACAGAGGCGTTGACTATCGGCGGGAACTCCCATCTCTTCCTTTCTTCCTCTGGGAAGGGAAAAGCCACCAACACCCTCTTGGGAATCTGGGATTTCTTTTCCGGAGTTTCCCATGCCTTTTCAAAGATAGCATTCAATTCTTTGAATGCCGGGAAAGTGAGGGGGGGCTTCTTATTATCTGTGAAGAAGGCCTCCTCCACCTGTTCCGGAGCTGTGTCTGAAATGTGTAAAACATCCCTAACAGCCTCAATCATCAACTGAACCCCCTTGGCAAGTGATGCCGTCCCCCGCAAAACACATCCCCATCACAGTCTGCAGTGTCAGAGTCGGTGTCCGTGTCATCCTGCATAATTGCAAGCGCCCGTTTATGAGAATGTACTGCCGGGGACCCCGAGGAGGCAGAATCAGACCATACCACCATAGAGGACAGGAGGACCTGAGTGGCGTGCTCAGTCCTAGCGACTCTATCAGAAATCTGGGAAATAGTCCCCCTCAGAGACACTAACCATTCTGGCTCTCTAGCTGGGATCTGTGCAAGAAAAAAACTGTGTTCCCTAATGCACACCGAGTGAATAATATTTCTACATAATAATAGTCAGATAATACGGAGATCTTAGTTGCGTATATCTGCAGATATAGGGTTAAGCCCCCAGGCCGATCGACAAGGCTTCTCCGTCACTGGGGGTCCCTAATACTAGGTATGGGCCGGGGGTGCAGGACCCCACGATGTCGGCACAGGTCGGCCACCCCAGGTCACTTTGTATACATTATTTTAATCACACCACATACATAGCACTTCTGTGCTTCTTATTAACCCTTATTAATTTTCACCTGTGTGCTGAACCGTGGTGGCCGACCTGTGCCGACATCGTGGGGTCCTGCACCCCCGGCCCATACCTAGTATTAGGGACCCCCAGTGACGGAGAAGCCTTGTCGATCGGCCTGGGGGCTTAACCCTATATCTGCAGATATACGCAACTAAGATCTCCGTATTATCTGACTATTATTATGTAGAAATATTATTCACTCGGTGTGCATTAGGGAACACAGTTTTTTTCCTACACAGAATTACCCCTCCCCTTTTAGCACCTGAGTGACATTACAATCTGATTGAGCAGCTTTCCACTTTGTGTATTGTATATAGAGAGGCATAAATGGGTCAGCATTAGGAGGGATTGCTGACTCCAGAAGTGCCATAGGGGAAGCCAGGGGTATCCCCAGGTAAGCTGGCTCTCAGATGCTGTAGGTGCCATTACCATGTGGCCTTACACTGGGAATTTAACCCAGATATATTTGTAATTATTTATGGGGTGGGTGTGGGATGCGGTGGCCCCTGTGTCGGTATGGCTGGGCTGCTTCAGGTCGGCACACCCTAACACTTTATTAACACTTATTATTTTTCCTATCACTTTGTATACATTATTTTAATCACACCACTTACATAGCACTTCTGTGCTTCTTATTAACCCTTATTAATTTTCACCTGTGTGCTGACCTGGGGTGGCCGACCTGTGCCGACATCGTGGGGTCCTGCACCCCCGGCCCATACCTAGTATTAGGGACCCCCAGTGACGGAGAAGCCTTGTCGATCGGCCTGGGGGCTTAACCCTATATCTGCAGATATACGCAACTAAGATCTCCGTATTATCTGACTATTATTATGTAGAAATATTATTCACTCGGTGTGCATTAGGGAACACAGTTTTTTTCCTACACAGAATTACCCCTCCCCTTTTAGCACCTGAGTGACATTACAATCTGATTGAGCAGCTTTCCACTTTGTGTATTGTATATAGAGAGGCATAAATGGGTCAGCATTAGGAGGGATTGCTGACTCCAGAAGTGCCATAGGGGAAGCCAGGGGTATCCCCAGGTAAGCTGGCTCTCAGATGCTGTAGGTGCCATTACCATGTGATCTTACACTGGGAATTTAACCCAGATATATTTGTAATTATTTATGGGGTGGGTGTGGGGTGCGGTGGCCCCTGTGTCGGTATGGCTGGGCTGCTTCAGGTCGGCACACCCTAACACTTTATTAACACTTAATATTTTTCCTATCACTTTGTATACATTATTTTAATCACACCACTTACATAGCACTTCTGTGCTTCTTATTAACCCTTATTAATTTTCACCTGTGTGCTGACCTGGGGTGGCCGACCTGTGCCGACATCGTGGGGTCCTGCACCCCCGGCCCATACCTAGTATTAGGGACCCCCAGTGACGGAGAAGCCTTGTCGATCGGCCTGGGGGCTTAACCCTATATCTGCAGATATACGCAACTAAGATCTCCGTATTATCTGACTATTATTATGTAGAAATATTATTCACTCGGTGTGCATTAGGGAACATAGTTTTTTTCCTACACAGAATTACCCCTCCCCTTTTAGCACCTGAGTGACATTACAATCTGATTGAGCAGCTTTCCACTTTGTGTACTAAAACTGTGCAATCCTGATTACATGGTATGGAGTCCTCCTGGGAGGACAAATCCTCTGCAGCATATGACACATTGTCCCTAGACATGTTACCACACACACACACAACACCCCACAAACACACAGGGTATTATGTAGGCAGAGATCCCCCCCAAGAAAAGCAGATAGACATAGAGATTGGAGCCAACCCACACACAGCGCTTTTTAGGCCAACGGAGTCCCTTCCCAGCACTGACTGTGTCCCTTAATAGGTGACACAGCCTATTATACAGCCTCCCCTACCTTCTACAGCCCCCTGGTACCGTACGGACAGCTGGAGAAAGCTCTGGAGGAACCTAGATCCAGTGGATAGCGACTACAGGCAGGAAAAAACAGGATTTTAATACCTACCGGTAAATCCTTTTCTCCTAGTCCGTAGAGGATGCTGGGGTCCACTTCAATACCATGGGGTATAGACAGTTCCGCAGGAGCTTATGGGCACTTTAAGACTTTTCAAGGGTGTGAACTGGCTCCTCCCTCTATGCCCCTCCTCCAGACCTTAGTTATAGGAACTGTGCCCAGGGAGACGGACATTTCGAGGAAAGGATTTACTTTTATACTAATGGTGAGATTCATACCAGCTCACATCTCAACCATGCCGCCCAACATGACATTCAACATAACACATGCCAACAGGCATGAACCATTTGCAGCAACATGCTGAAAACAAATGTAAAAATAAGAATTTACTCACCGGTAATTCTATTTCTCGTAGTCCGTAGTGGATGCTGGGGACTCCGTAAGGACCATGGGGAATAGACGGCTCCGCAGGAGACTGGGCACATCTAAAGAAAGATTTAGGACTATCTGGTGTGCACTGGCTCCTCCCCCTATGACCCTCCTCCAAGCCTCAGTTAGGAACTGTGCCCGGAAGAGCTGACACAATAAGGAAGGATTTTTGAATCCCGGGTAAGACTCATACGAGCCACACCAATCACACCATATAACATGTGATAGGAACCCCGGTTAACAGTATGATAACAAATGGAGCCTCTGAAGAGATGGCTCACAACAAAACCCGATTTTTGTAACAATAACTATGTACAGGTATTGCAGACAATCCGCACTTGGGATGGGCGCCCAGCATCCACTACGGACTACGAGAAATAGAATTACCGGTGAGTAAATTCTTATTTTCTCTGACGTCCTAGTGGATGCTGGGGACTTCGTAAGGACCATGGGGATTATACCAAAGCTCCCAAACGGGCGGGAGAGTGCGGATGACTCTGCAGCACCGAATGAGAGAATTCCAGGTCCTCCTCAGCCAGGGTATCAAATCTGTAGAATTTTGCAAACGTGTTTGCCCCCGACCAAGTAGCTGCTCGGCAAAGTTGTAAAGCCGAGACCCCTCGGGCAGCCGCCCAAGATGAGCCCACCTCATTTCTTGAAGTTCCGGGTACCAAGCTCTTCTTGGCCAATCCGGAACCACGAGTATGGTTTTCACTCCTCGCCTTCTTATTATTCTCAGTACCTTGGGTATGAGAGGTAGAGGAGGAAACACATAAACCGACTGATACACCCATGGTGTCACTAGAGCGTCCACCGCTATCGTCTGAGGGTCTCTTGACCGGGCGCAATATCTTGTCAACTTCTTGTTGAGGCGGGACGCCATCATGTCTACCTGTGGTTTTTCCCACCGGTTGACCAGCATATGGAAGACTTCTGCCATCCTGCTTCTCGTGCCGCCCTGTCTGTTTACATGGGCGACCGCCGTGATGTTGTCTGACTGGATCAGTACCGGCTGGTTTTGAAGCAGGGGTCTTGCCTGGCTTAGGGCATTGTAAATGGCCCTTAGCTCCAGGATATTTATGTGAAGAGAAATCTCCTGATCTAACCACAGTCCTTGGAAATTTCTTCCCTTTGTGACTGCCCCCCAGCCCCGAAGGCTGGCATCCGTGGTCACCAGGACCCAGTCCTGTATTCCGAATCTGCGGCCCTCTAGTAGATGAGCACTCTGCAGCCACCACAGCAGCGACACCCTGGTTCTGGCCGATAGGGTTATCCGCTGTTGCATCTGGAGATGGGACCCGGACCATTTGTCCAACAGGTCCCACTGGAACGTCCTTGCGTGGAACCTTCCGAATGGAATTGCTTCGTACGAAGCTAACATTTTTCCCAGGACTCGTGTGCATTGATGTACCGACACTTTTCCTGGTTTTAGGATGTTTCTGACCAGAGATAACAATTCCTCGGCTTTTTCCAGTGGAAGAAACACTTTTTTCTGGTCTGTGTCCAGAATCATTCCCAGGAACAGAAGACGTGTCGTCGGGACCAGCTGTGACTTTGGAATGTTTAGAATCCAGCCGTGCTGTTGTAGCACTTCCTGAGAAAGTGCCAACCCCACTATCAACTGTTCTTTGGACCTCGTCTTTATCAGGAGATCGTCCAAGTACGGGATAATTAAAGCTCCCTTCTTGCGAAGGAGTATCATCATTTCGGCCATTACCTTGGTAAAGACCCTCGGTGCCGTGGATAACCCAAACGGCAGCGTCTGGAACTGATAGTGACAGTCCTGTACCACAAATCTGAGGTACTCCTGGTGCGGAGGGTAAATGGGGACATGCAGGTACGCATCCTTGATGTCCAGGGAGACCATGTAATCCCCCTCGTCCAGGCTCGCAATAACCGCCCTGAGCGATTCCATCTTGAACTTGAACCTTTTGATATAAGTGTTCAAGGCTTTTAAATTTAAGATGGGTCTCACCGAACCGTCCGGTTTCGGTACCACAAACATTGTGGAGTAGTAACCCTTTCCTTGCTGAAGGAGGGGTACCTTGACAATCAATTTCTGTGAATACAGTTTTTGAATAGCCACCAACACTGCCTCCCTGGCAGAGGGAGTTGCTGGCAAGGCAGATTTTAGGAAACGGCGGGGGGGAGACGTCTCGAATTCCAGCCTGTACCCCTGAGATACCACTTGAAGGACCCAGGGATCCACCTGTGAGAGAGCCCACTGTGTGCTGAAAAACCTGAGACGTGCCCCCACCGTTCCCGATTCCGCCTGAACAGCCCCAGCGTCATGCTGTGGACTTACCGGACGCAGGGGAGGACTTCTGCTCCTGGGAACTAGCTGTGTGCTGCAGCTTTTTCCCCCTTCCTCTGCCCCTCGGCAGAAAGGATGAGCCTCTAGCCCGCTTATTTTTCTGGGGTCGAAAGGACTGTACCTGATAATACGGTGCTTTCTTTTGCTGTGGGGTAGCCTGTGGCAAAAAAGTCGATTTCCCAGCAGTAGCTGTGGAAACGAGGTCTGAAAGACCTTCCTCAAAAAGTTCCACCCCTTTATAGGGTAAAACTTCCATGTGCTGCTTGGAGTCGGCATCACCTGACCATTGCCTAGTCCATAACCCCCGTCTGGCGGCAATGGACATAGAGCTTATTTTTGATGCCAGCCAGCAAATATCCCCTCTGTGCATCACGCATGTATAAGACCGCGTCTTTTATATGGTCAATCGTTAGCAAAATATTGTCCCTATCCATGGTATCAATGTTTTCCGACAGGGAGTCTGACCACGCAGCAGCAGCACTGCACATCCAAGCTGATGCAATAGCGGGTCTCAATATAATGCCAGTGTGTGTGTATATAGCTTTTAGGGTACTTTCCTGCTTTCTATCAGCAGGTTCTTTTAGGGCGGCCGTATCCGGAGACGGTAGTGCCACCTTCTTTGATAAGCGTGTCAGCGCTTTATTTACCCTAGGGGGTGTTTCCCAGCGTGACCTATCCTCTGGTGGGAAAGGGTACGCAGCCATTAACCGTTTAGAAATGATCAATTTCTTATCTGGGGAAGTCCACGCTTCCTCACACACCTCATTTAATTCGTCAGATGCAGGAAAAACTACTGGTAGTTTTTTCTCACCAAACATAATACCCTTTTTTGTGGTACCTGGGGTATCATCAGAAATGTGTAATACATTTTTCATAGCCTCAATCATATAACGGGTGGATCTATTGGAGGGTACACTCGTCTCATCATCGTCGACACTGGAGTCGGTATCCGTGTCGACATCTGTATCTGTCATCTGAGGTAGCGGGCGTTTTATAGCCCCTGATGACATTTGAGACGTTTGGACAGGCACAAGCTGAGTAGCCGGCTGTCCTATGTCGTCAAACCTTTTATGTAAGGAGCTGACACTGTCACGTAAATCCTTCCATAAGTCCATCCACACTGGTGTCGACCCCGCAGAGGGTGACATCACATTCACAGGCATTTGCTCCGCCTCCACATCATTATCCTCATCATACATGTCGACACAGCAGTACCGACACACAGCAGACACACAGGGAATGCTCTTACAGAGGACAGGACCCCACAGAGCCCTTTGGGGAGACAGAGGGAGAGTATGCCAGCACACACCAGGGCGCTATATAACACAGGGATATCACTATACAGAGTGTTTTCCCCTATAGCTGCCTATAATATATATATACTGCGCCTAAATTGTGCCCCCCCTCTCTTTTTTACCCTTTCTGTAGTGCATGACTGCAGGGGAGAGCCAGGGAGCTTCCTTCCAGCGAAGCTGTGAGGGAATAATGGCGCCAGTGTGCCGAGGGAGTTGGCTCCGCCCCTTTTTCGGCGGGCTTTCTCCCGCTATTTTATCGTTTCTGGCAGGGGTTAATATACACCTATATAGCCTCTGGGGCTATATATGGTGTTAGTTTTGCCAGCCAAGGTGTTATTATTGCTGCTCAGGGCGCCCCCCCCCAGCGCCCTGCACCCATCAGTGACCGCAGTGTGTGGTGTGCATGAGGAGCAATGGCGCACAGCTGCAGTGCTGTGCGCTACCTTGGAGAAGACAGAAGTCTTCAGCCGCCGATTTTCCGGACCACCTTCTTGTTTCTAGCTCTGTAAGGGGGACGGCGGCGCGGCTCCGGGAACGGACGACGAGGTCGGGTCCTGTGTTCGATCCCTCTGGAGCTAATGGTGTCCAGTAGCCTAAGAAGCCCAAGCTACCACCACTTAGGTAGGTTCGCTTCTTCTCCCCTTAGTCCCTCGTTGCAGTGAGCCTGTTGCCAGCAGGTCTCACTGAAAATAAAAAACCTAAACTATACTTTCTTCTAGGAGCTCAGGAGAGCCCCTAGTGTGCATCCAGCTCAGCCGGGCACAGAAATCTAACTGAGGCTTGGAGGAGGGTCATAGGGGGAGGAGGGTCATAGGGGGAGGAGCCAGTGCACACCAGATAGTCCTAAATCTTTCTTTAGATGTGCCCAGTCTCCTGCGGAGCCGTCTATTCCCCATGGTCCTTACGGAGTCCCCAGCATCCACTAGGACGTCAGAGAAACTATAATGAACAAACTGCAAGTAAAGTACGCACTGGGTCGGGTGCCCAGCATCCTCTACGGACTAGGAGAAAAGGATTTACCGGTAGGTATTAAAATCCTGTTTTCTCATACGTCCTAGAGGATGCTGGGGTCCACTTCAGTACCATGGGGTTATACCAAAGCTCCAGTACGGGATGGAGAGTGCGGATAACCTTGCAGCACCAAATGACCAAACTTGAGGTCCTCGTCGGCCAAGGTATCAAACGTATAAAATTTAGCAAATGTGTTTGACCCTGACCAAGTAGCTGCTCAGCAAAGTTGTAAAGCCGAGACGCCCCGGGCAGCCGCCCAGGATGAGCCCACTTTCCTAGTAGAATGGGCCTTCACCGACTTTGGTACCGGTAAGCCTGCCGTAGAATGAGCATGCTGAATCGTACCTCTAATTCAGCGCGCAATAGTCTGCTTAGAAGCAGGACACCCAATCTTGCTGGGAGCATACAGGACAAACAGAGCCTCTGTTTTCCGTATCCAAGCTGTTCTTCCGACATAAATCTTCAAAGCTCTAACCACATCTAGAGACTTTTACTCAGCGAAAGTCAGTAGCCACTGGCACCACAATAGGTTGGTTTATGTGGAAAGATTAAACCACCTTCGGAAGAAATTGTTGACGAGTTTTTCAATCCGCCCTATCTTCATGAAAGATCAAGAAAGGGCTCGAGACAAGGCCCCCAACTCAGACACCCGCCTTGCGGATGCCAATGCCAAGAGCATCACCACTTTCCAAGTGAGAAACTTCAATTCTATCTCCTGCAGAGGTTCAAACCAATCTGATTGAAAGAACTGCAACACCACATTAAGGAACCATGGTGCCACTGGAGGCACAAATGGAGGCTGGATGTGCAGAACCCCTTTCACGAACGTCTGAACTTCTGGAAAGGAGGAAAAAAAATTTTGAAAGAAAACTGATAAGGCCGAAATTTGAACCTTGATTGAACCCAATCTTAGGCCCGCATCCACACCTGCCTGCAGAAAATGGAGAAAACATCCCAACTGAAATTCTTCCGTAGGAGCCTTCTTGGATTCACAACAAGACACATATTTTCTCCAAATACGGTGGTAATGTTTTGACGTTACTCCCTTCCTGGCCTGAATAAGAGTGGGAATGACTTCTTTGGGAATACCCTTTCGGGCTAGGATCCGGCGCTCAACAGCCATGCCGTCAAACGTAGCCGCGGTAAGTCTTGATACACACACGGCCCCTGCTGTAGTAGGTCCTCTCGAGGAGGAAGAGGCCGAGGATCTTCCATGAGTAACTCCTGAAAATCTGGATACCAAGCCCTCCTTGGCCAGTCCAGGTCAATGAAGATTGCTCAAACCCTTGTTCTTATTATTTTGAGAACTTTTGTATTAGTGGAAGAGGAGGGAAGACATATACCGACCGAAACACCCACTGGGTCACCAGTGCATCCACTGCTATTGCTTGGTCTCTCGACCTGGAATAATATCTCTGAAGCTTCTTGTTTAGATGAGATGCCATCATGTCTACTTGAGGAACTCCCCAAACACTTGCAATCTCTGCGAAGACTTCTTGGTGGAGGCCCCACTCTCCGGGAGATCGTGCCTGTTGAGGAAGTCTGCTTCCCAGTTGTCCACTCCCGGAATGAAAATTACTGACAGAGCTTTTGCATGTTTTTCTGCCCAGAGTAGGATCTTTGTCACCTCTGCCATTGCCGCTCTGCTTTTCGTTCCGCCCTGACTGTTTATGTACGCGACTGCTGCCACATTGTCCGACTGGATCTGCACTGGCCAATCTTGTAGAAGATGCACTGCTTGTAGAAGGCCGTTGTAAATGGCTCTCAATTCCAGAATGTTTATTGGAAGACAGGATTCCTGACTTGACCATTTTCCTTGGAAGCTTCTTCCCTGTGTGACTGCTCCCCAGCCTCGGAGACTTGCATCCGTGGTTACTAGGACCCAGTCCTGAATCCCAAATCTGCGTCCCTCTAATAGATGAGAACTGTGCAGCCACCACAGGAGTGAAATCCTGGCTTTGGATGACAGGATTATCCCCTGGTGCATGTGTAGGTGGGATCCGGACCACTTGTCCAACAGATTCCACTGGAAAACTCTGGCATGGAATCTGCCAAACTGTATGGCCTCGTAGGCCACTACCATCTTTCCCAACAACCGAATGCATTGGTGTATTGACACTCTTGTCTGTTTAAAAACTTGTTTGACCATTCTCTGGATCTCCAGAGCTTTTTCCACTGGAAGAAATACCCTCTGAACTTCTGTGTCCAGTATCATCCCCAGAAAAGACAATCTTGTTGTTGGTTCCAACTGTGACTTTGGAAAATTAAAAATCCAACCGTGTTGTTGGAGCACTGACAGGGAGAGTGCAATGTTCTGCACCAACCGTTCCTTGGATCTCGCATTTATCAGGAGATCGTCCAGGTAAGTAATTATATGGACTACTGGTTGTCGAAGGAGGACCATCATCTCTGCGATCACCTTGGTGAATACCCTCGGTGCCGTGGAGAGTCCGAACGGCAACGTCTGGAACTGGTAATGGCAATCTTGTATCGCAAACCTCAGATAAGCCTGATGTGGAGGATAAATGGGAACATGTAAGTAGGCATCTTTTATGTCTACCGACACCATGATATCTCCTTCCTCCAGACTGGAAATCCCTTCCCTCAGAGATTCCATCTTGAACTTGAACCTTTTCAGGTAGAGATTCAGAGATTTTAGGTTCAGAATTGGTCTGACCGAGGCGTCCAGCTTCAGAACTACGAAGGGGCTTGAATAAAAACCTCCTCCCTGCTGTGACAAGGGTACCAGGACAATGACTTGATCCTGACATAATTTTTGTATTGAAGCCTTTACTACTCTGTCTGGTAGAGAAGCTGGCAAGTTCGATTTGAAAAATAGGCATGGGGGGACATCTTGAAACTCCAGCTGGTATCCCTCGGACACTATTTGCAAAACCCAAGGGTCCAGGCCAGATTGAGCCCAGATCTGACTGAAAAGTTTCAGACGTGCTCCCACCCAAGCGGACTCCCGCAAGGGAGCCCCAGCGTCATGCTGCAGATTTGGCAGAAGCAGGGGTGGACTTCTGCTTCTGCGATCCGGAAGAAGCTGTGGACTTTTTTCTGCGTCCTCTCCCTCTACCTGCAAAGAACCTTTGGCCTTTTTATATTTGTTGGGCCGAAAGAACTGCATCTGAGAGTGGTGTCTTTTTTGTCGGTGCTGAATGTCAAGAAAGGCAAGAATGTCGACTTACCTGCGGTAGCCGCAAAGACTAACGCATCCAACCCATCTCCAAACAAAGCCTCCCCTTTATATGGGAGAACCTCCATATTTCTCTTGGAATCTGCGTCAGCATTCCACTGGCGAATCCACAACGCCACCTAGCCGAGACTGCCATGGTAGCGGCTTTTGAACCTAAAAGCCCAATATCCTTCATGGCCTCTAGCATGTATGCAGCAGCGTACATGCTAGAGGCCATGAAGGATAGAGAATCTCGTCTCTATCTATCGTGTAAATTTCAGATGACAAGTTATTTGACCATTTTTCGATAGCCCTACTCACCCACGCGCAAGCAATGATGGGCCTGAGCAGCGTACCATTGGCCACATAAATAGATTTTAACGTAGTCTCCAACTTGCGGTCTGCCGACTCCTTTAGTAAAGCCGTCCCAGGTGCAGGGAGAATCACCATTTTTGTTAACTGTGACAGGGCACTGTCTAAAACTGGGTGTGACTGCTACCTTTTCCTGTCCTCTGCCGGGAAAGGATAAGCAACCTGAATCCTTTTGGGAATCTGAAATTTATTTTCAGGGTTTGCCCAAACTCCCTCAAAAAGAGTATTTAGCTCGTGAGGAGGGAAAATAAGATTTTAAACCTACCGGTAAATATTTTTCTCGTAGTCCGTAGAGGATGCTGGGGACTCCGTAAGGACCATGGGGATAGACGGGCTCCGCAGGAGACATGGGCACTTTAAGAAAGACTTTAGGTATGGGTGTGCACTGGCTCCTCCCTCTATGCCCCTCCTCCAGACCTCAGTTAGAGAAACCGTGCCCAGAGGAGACGGACAGTACGAGGAAAGGATTTTTGTTAAACCAAGGGCAAGATTCATACCAGCCCACACCATTCACACCGTATAACTTGTGTATAAACAAACCAGTTAACAGTATGAAAAAACATTAGCATCAGTCAGAGACCGATGAAAATTATAACATAACCCTTATGTAAGCAAAACTATATACAAGTCTTGCAGAAGTAGTCCGCACTTGGGACGGGCGCCCAGCATCCTCTACGGACTACGAGAAAAAGATTTACCGGTAGGATTAAAATCTTATTTTCTCTTACGTCCTAGAGGATGCTGGGGACTCCGTAAGGACCATGGGGATTATACCAAAGCTCCCAAACGGGCGGGAGAGTGCGGATGACTCTGCAGCACCGATTGAGCAAACAGGAGGTCCTCCTCAGCCAGGGTATCAAACTTATAGAACTTTGCAAATGTGTTTGAACCTGACCAAGTAGCAGCTCGGCACAGCTGTAGTGCCGAGACCCCTCGGGCAGCCGCCCAAGACGAGCCCACCTTCCTTGTGGAATGGGCCTTGACCGATTTTGGTAACGGCAATCCAGCCGTCGCATGTGCCTGCTGAATCGTGTTACAGATCCAGCGAGCAATAGTCTGCTTTGAAGCAGGAGTGCCAACCTTGTTGGCTGCATACAGGACAAACAGTGCTTCTGTTTTTCTGACTCTAGCCGTTCTGGCAACGTAAGTTTTCGAACCCTGACCACATCAAGGGACTCGGAATCCTCCAAGTCTCATGTAGCCACAGGCACCACAATAGGTTGGTTTATATGAAAAGACAACACCACCTTAGGTAAAAATTGAGAACGGGTCCGCAATTCCGCTCTATCCATATGGAAAAATAGATAGGGCCTTTAATGAGACAAAGCCGCCAATTCCGACACTCGCCTAGCCGAAGCCAAGGCTAACAACATGACCACTTTCCAAGTGAGATATTTTTACTCCACTGTTTTAAGTGGTTCAAACCAGTGCGACTTAAGGAAACTCAACACCACGTTAAGGTCCCAAGGCGCCACCGGAGGTACAAAAGGAGGCTGAATATGCAGCACTCCCTTCACAAAAGTCTGTACTTCTGGGAGAGAAGCCAATTCTTTTTGAAAGAAAATGGATAAGGCCGAAATCTGAACCTTAATGGAGCCTAATTTTAGGCCCAAATTCACTCCAGTTTGTAGGAAGTGAAGGAAACGGCCCAGATGGAATTCTTCCGTAGGAGCATTCCTGGCCTCACACCAAGAAACATATTTTCGCCATATACGGTGATAATGTTTAGCTGTCACGTCCTTCCTAGCCTTTATCAGAGTAGGAATGACCTCATCCAGAATGCTCTTTTCCGTTAGGATCCGGCGTTCAACCGCCATGCCGTCAAACGCAACAAGTCTTGGAACAGACAGGGCCCCTGTTGCAACAGGTCCTGTCTTGGAGGAAGAGGCCATGGCTCTCCTGTGAGCATCTCCTGCAGATCTGGATACCAGGCCCTTCGTGTCCAATCTGGAACAATGAGAATTGTCTGTACTCCTCTTTTTCTTATTATTCTCAACACCTTTGGGATGAGAGGAAGAGGAGGAAACACATAGACCGACTGGAACACCCACGGTGTCACTAGGGCGTCCCCAGCTACCGCCTGAGGGTCTCTTGACCTGGCGCAATACCTCTACAGCATCTTGTTGAGGCGGGACGCCATCATGTCTATCTGGGCAGTCCCCACTGACTTGCAATCTGTGCGAAGACTTCCTGATGAAGTCCCCACTCTCCTGGATGCAGGTCGTGTCTGCGGAGGAAATCTGCTTCCCAGTTGTCCACTCCCAGAATGAACACTGCTGACAGTGCGCTTACATGATTTCCCACCCAGCAAAGAATCCTGGTGGCTTCCGCCATTGCCATTCTGCTCCTTGTGCCGCCCCAGCGGATTACATGAGCCACTGCGGTGATGTTGTCTGACTGGATTAGAACTGGTAAATCACGAAGCAAGGTCTCCGCTTGACGAAGGGCGTTGTATATGGCCCTCAGCTCCAGGACGTTGATGTGAAGACAAGTCTCTTGACTTGACCAAAGACCCTGGAAGTTTCTTCCTTGTGTGACTGCTCCCCAACCTCGGAGGCTCGCGTCCGTGGTCACCAGAACCCAGTCCTGAATGCCGAACCTGTGGCCCTCTAGAAGGTGAGCACTCTGCAGCCACCACAGGAGAGATACCCTGGCACTGGGGGACAGTGTGATCAACCGATGCATCTGTAGATGTGACCCGGACCACTTGTCCAGTAGGTCCCATCGGAAGGTCCGCGCATGGAATCTGCCGAACGGAATGGCCTCGTAAGATGCCACCATCTTTCCCAGGACTCGAGTGCAGTGGTCCACTGACACCTGTTATGGTTTCAATAGGTTCCTGACCAGAGTCATGAGTTCTTGAGCCTTTTCCGTTGGAAGATAAACCCTTTTCTGGTCCGTATCCAGAATCATGCCCAAGAAGATCAGACGAGTCGTAGGAACCAGCTGCGACTTCGGGATATTGAGAATCCAGCCGTGTTGCTGTAACACCTTCAGTGAAAGTGACACGCTGTTCAGTAACTGCTCTCGTGATCTCGCTTTTATGAGGAGATCGTCCAAGTACGGGATAATTGTGACACCCTGCTTGCGCAGGAGCACCATCATTTCCGCCATTACCTTGGTGAAAATTCTCGGGGCCGTGGAAAGCCCAAACGGCAACGTCTGAAATTGATAATGACAATACTGTACCGCAAATCTCAGGTACGCCTGATGAGGTGGATATATGGGAACATGATGGTACGCATCCTTTATGTCCTGAGATACCATAAAATCCCCCCCTTCCAGGCTGGCGATGACCGCCCTGAGCGATTCCATCTTGAACTTGAACCTTTTCAAGTATAGGTTCAGGGATTTTAAATTTAAAATGGGTCTGACCGAACCGTCCGGTTTCGGGACTACAAACAGGGTTGAGTAATATCCCCTCCCTTGTTGAAGTAGGGGAACCTTGACCACTACCTGTTAAAGATACAATTTGTGAATTGCATTTACCACTATCTCCCTTTCTGGGGAAGAAGACAGCAGGGCCGATTTGAAAAACCGGCGAGGAGGCACCTCTTCGAATTCCAGCTTGTAACCCTGAGAAACAATTTCTATTGCCCAGGGATCCACCTGTGAGTGAACCCAGATGTGGCTGAAAATTCGAAGACGTGCTCCAGCGTCATGCGGTGGATTTTGTAGAGGCCGGGGAGGACTTCTGTTCCTGGGAACTAGCTGTGTTGTGCAACTTTTTCCCTCTGCCCTTACCTCTGGCAAGAAAGAACGCACCTCGTACTTTCTTGTTTCTTGTGACCGAAAGGACTGCATTTGATAATGTGGTGCTTTCTTAGGCTGTGAGGGAATATAAGGCAAAAATTTTGATTTACCAGCTGTAGCTGTGGAGACCAGGTCCGAGAGACCTTCCCCAAACAATTCCTCACCCTTGTAAGGTAAAACCTCCATATGCCTCTTTGAGTCGGCATCACCTGTCCATTGCCGGGTCCATAGGACTCGTCTAGCAGAAATCGACATAGCGTTGATTCTAGAACCCAGTAGGCCAATGTCTCTTTGAGCATCTCTCATATATAAGACAGCATCGTTAATATGACCCCCGGTCAATAAAATGGTAACCTTATCCAGGGTATCAATTTCCGTCGATAAGGTACCTATCCACGCTGCTACAGCGCTACAAACTCCAGCCGACACTATTGCCGGTCTGAGTAAGGTACTAGAATATGTGTAAATGGACTTTAAGGTAGCCTGCTGTTTGCGATCAGCAGGATCCCTGAGGGTAACCATATCTTGGGATGGCAACTTTACTCCTTTGGATAAGCGTGTCCACGCTTTTTTCCCCCCTTGGGGAAGATTCTCACCGTATCCTGTCCTTAGTCGGGAAAGGATACACCCTAAGAATCCTTTTGGGAATCTGCAGTTTCTTGTCAGGAGATTCCCAAGCCTTTTCAATAACTCGTTCATGAGATGGGGGAAAGGTTACCTCAGGTTTCTTTACCCTATACATGTGTACCCTCGTGTCAGGGACAGGGGGTTTCTCTGTGATATGCAAAACATCTTTTTTTACAATAATCATATATTGAATACTATTTGCCAATTCTGGCTGTAACTTTGCATCATCGTAGTCGACACTGGAGTCAGAATCCGTGTCGGCGTCAGTGTCTACTATTTTGGATAGTGGGCGCTTTTGAGACCCCGGAGGTCCCTGTGACATTCCACATATCCAACCAGTCAGGTGTCGGTGTTGCCGATGGAGACACCAAAGTCATTAACTCCACCTCCTCCCTATGAGAGCCTTTTACCTCAAACATGCCGACACACGCGTAACGACACACCACACACTCAGGGAATCCTCTTATCTGAAGACAGTTCCCCCACAAGGCCCTTTGGAGAGACAGAGAGAGAGCGCATGCCAGCACACACCCAGCGCTATATGACCCAAGAAAAATACACACACAATATGTTTACCCAGATAGCGCTGTAATCTTTATTTTTGCGCCAAATTATTTGCCCCCCCTTCTTTAAAACCCTCTTTCACTGTGGATAAGCAGGGGAGAGTCCGGGAAGCTTCCTCTCTGCGCTGTGGAGAAAATGGCGCTAGCGAGTGCTGAGGAAGAAGCCCCGCCCCCTCAGCGGCGGGCTTCTGTCCCGCTAAAATATATAAAAAAACTGGCGGGGGCTCTTTATATAAACAGTGCCTAGATGTATATATCTACTTTTGCCAGAAAATGAGGTTATATTGCAGCCCAGGGCGCCCCCCCTGCGCCCTGCACCCTTTACAGTGACTGCCGTTTGTGTGTGCTATGTGGGAGCAATGGCGCACAGCTTAACTGCTGTGCGTTACCTCAGTGAAGATCTGAAGACTTCTGCCGCCTCTGAAGTCTTCTTTCTTCTCATACTCACCCGGCTTCTATCTTCCGGCTCTGTGAGGAGGACGGCGGCGCGGCTCCGGGACAAACTCCAGGGTAAAACCAGTGTTCCGACTCCCTCTGGAGCTAATGGTGTCCAGTAGCCTAAGAAGCAGAGCCTTGAAACTCACAGAAGTAGGTCTGCTTCTCTCTCCTCAGTCCCACGATGCAGGGAGTCTGTTGCCAGCAGGCTCCCTGAAAATAAAAAACCTAACAAAATACTTTCTTTCAGGAAACTCAAGAGAGCTCCCTGTAATGCACCCAGTCTCCTCTGGGCACAGTAGTAAACTGAGGTCTGGAGGAGGGACATAGAGGGAGGAGCCAGTGCACACCCATACCTAAAGTCTTTCTTAAAGTGCCCATGTCTCCTGCGGAGCCCGTCTATTCCCCATGGTCCTTACGGAGTCCCCAGCATCCTCTAGGACGTAAGAGAAAATAAGAATTTACTTACCGATAATTCTATTTCTCATAGTCCGTAGTGGATGCTGGGGACTCCGAAAGGACCATGGGGAATAGCGGCTCCGCAGGAGACTGGGCACAAAAGTAAAAGCTTTAGGACTACCTGGTGTGCACTGGCTCCTCCCCCTATGACCCTCCTCCAAGCCTCAGTTAGGATACTGTGCCCGGACGAGCGTACACAATAAGGAAGGATTTTGAATCCCGGGTAAGACTCATACCAGCCACACCAATCACACCGTACAACTTGTGATTTGAACCCAGTTAACAGCATGATAACAATGGAGCCTCTGAAAAGATGGCTCACAACAATAATAACCCGATTTTTGTAACAATAACTATGTACAAGTATTGCAGACAATCCGCACTTGGGATGGGCGCCCAGCATCCACTACGGACTATGAGAAATAGAATTATCGGTAAGTAAATTCTTATTTTCTCTAACGTCCTAGTGGATGCTGGGGACTCCGAAAGGACCATGGGGATTATACCAAAGCTCCCAAACGGGCGGGAGAGTGCGGATGACTCTGCAGCACCGAATGAGAGAACTCCAGGTCCTCCTCAGCCAGGGTATCAAATTTGTAGAATTTTGCAAACGTATTTGCCCCTGACCAAGTAGCTGCTCGGCAAAGTTGTAAAGCCGAGACCCCTCGGGCAGCCGCCCAAGATGAGCCCACTTTCCGTGTGGAATGGGCTTTTACAGATTTTGGCTGTGGCAGGCCTGCCACAGAATGTGCAAGCTGAATTGTACTACAAATCCAATGAGCAATCGTCTGCTTAGAAGCAGGGGCACCCAGCTTGTTGGGTGCATACAGGATAAACAGCGAGTCAGATTTTCTGACTCCAGCCGTCCTGGAAACATATATTTTCAGGGCCCTGACTACGTCCAGCAACTTGGAATCCTCCAAGTCCCTAGTAGCCGCAGGCACCACAATAGGCTGGTTTAAGTGAAATGCTGAAACCACCTTAGGGAGAAATTGAGGACGAGTCCTCAATTCTGCCCTGTCCGTATGAAAAATTAGGTAAGGGCTTTTATAGGATAAAGCCGCCAATTCTGATACACGCCTGGCTGAAGCCAGGGCTAACAGCATTACCACTTTCCATGTGAGATATTTTAAGTCCACAGTGGTGAGTGGTTCAAACCAATGTGATTTTAGGAATCCCAAAACTACATTGAGATCCCAAGGTGCCACTGGAGGCACAAAAGGAGGCTGTATATGCAGTACCCCCTTGACAAACGTCTGAACTTCAGGAACTGAAGCTAGTTCTTTTTGGAAGAATATTGACAGGGCCGAAATTTGAACCTTAATGGACCCTAATTTGAGGCCCATAGACCTGTTTGCAGGAAATGCAGGAATCGACCCAGTTGAAATTCCTCTGTAGGGGCCTTCCTGGCCTCACACCACGCAACATATTTACGCCAAATACGGTGATAATGTTGCACAGTTACATCCTTCCTGGCTTTGATCAGGGTAGGGATAACTTCATCCGGAATGCCTTTTTCCTTCAGGATCCGGCGTTCAACCGCCATGCCGTCAAAGGCAGCCGCGGTAAGTCTTGGAACAGACATGGTCCTTGCTGGAGCAGGTCCTTTCTTAGAGGTAGAGGCCACGGGTCTTCCGTGAGCATCTCTTGAATTTCCGGGTACCAAGTCCTTCTTGGCCAATCCGGAGCCACGAGTATAGTCTTTACACCTCTCCTTCTTATGATTCTCAGTACCTTGGGTATGAGAGGCAGAGGAGGGAGCACATATACTGACTGGTACACCCACGGTGTTACCAGAGCGTCCACAGCTATTGCCTGAGGGTCCCTTGACCTGGCGCAATATCTGTCCAGTTTTTTGTTGAGGCGGGACGCCATCATGTCCACCTTTGGTTTTTCCCAACGGTTCACAATCATGTGGAAGACTTCTGGGTGAAGTCCCCACTCCCCCGGGTGAAGATCGTGTCTGCTGAGGATGTCTGCTTCCCAGTTGTCCACTCCCGGAATGAACACTGCTGACAGTGCTATCACATGATTTTCCGCCCAGCGAAGAATCCTTGCAACTTCTGTCATTGCCCTCCTGCTTCTTGTGCCGCCCTGTCTGTTTACGTGGGCGACTGCCGTGATGTTGTCCGACTGGATCAATACCGGCTGACCCTGAAGCAGAGGCCTTGCCTGACTTAGGGCATTGTAAATGGCCCTTAGTTCCAGGATATTTATGTGAAGTGACGTTTCCATGCTTGACCACAAGCCCTGGAAATTTCTTCCCTGTGTGACTGCTCCCCAGCCTCTCAGGCTGGCATCCGTGGTCACCAGGACCCAATCCTGAATGCCGAATCTGCGGCCCTCTAGGAGATGAGCACTCTGTAACCACCACAGGAGAGACACCCTTGTCCTTGGAGACAGGGTTATCCGCTGATGCATTTGAAGATGCGATCCGGACCATTTGTCCAGCAGATCCCACTGAAAAGTTCTTGCGTGGAATCTGCCGAATGGAATTGCTTCGTAAGAAGCCACCATCTTTCCCAGGACCCTTGTGCATTGATGCACTGACACTTGGCCTGGTCTTAGGAGGTTCCTGACTAGGTCGGATAACTCCCTGGCTTTCTCCTCCGGGAGAAACACCTTTTTCTGTACTGTGTCCAGAATCATCCCTAGGAACAGCAGACGTGTCGTCGGAATCAGCTGCGATTTTGGAATATTTAGAATCCATCCGTGCTGTCGTAGTACTACTTGAGATAGTGCTACTCCGACCTCTAACTGTTCTCTGGACCTTGCCCTTATCAGGAGATCGTCCAAGTAAGGGATAATTAAGACGCCTTTTCTTCGAAGAAGAATCATCATTTCGGCCATTACCTTGGTAAAGACCCGGGGTGCCGTGGACAATCCAAACGGCAGCGTCTGAAACTGATAGTGACAGTTCTGTACCACAAACCTGAGGTACCCTTGGTGAGAAGGGCAAATTGGGACATGGAGGTAAGCATCCTTGATGTCCCGAGACACCATATAGTCCCCTTCTTCCAGGTTCGCTATCACTGCTCTGAGTGACTCCATCTTGAACTTGAACCTTTTTATGTAAGTGTTCAAGGATTTCAGATTTAAAATGGGTCTCACCGAGCCGTCCGGCTTCGGTACCACAAACAGCGTGGAATAATACCCCTTTCCCTGTTGTAGGAGGGGTACCTTGATTATCACCTGCTGGGAATACAGCTTGTGAATGGCTTCCAATACCGCCTCCCTGTCGGGGGGAGACGTTGGTAAAGCAGACTTCAGGAACCGGCGAGGGGGAGACGTCTCGAATTCCAATTTGTACCCCTGAGATACTACCTGCAGGATCCAGGGGTCCACTTGCGAGTGAGCCCACTGCGCGCTGAAATTCTTGAGACGGGCCCCCACCGTGCCTGAGTCCGCTTGTAAGGCCCCAGCGTCATGCTGAGGACTTGGCAGAAGCAGGGGAGGGCTTCTGTTCGTGGGAAGAGGCTGTCTGCTGCAGTCTTTTTCCCCTTCCTCTGCCCCGGGGCAGATATGAGTGGCCTTTTGCCCGCTTGCCCTTATGGGGACGAAAGGACTGAGCCTGAAAAGACGGTATCTTTTTCTGCTGAGAGGTGACCTGGGGAAAAAAGGTGGATTTCCCAGCCGTTGCCGTGGCCACCAGGTCCGATAGACCGACCCCAAATAACTCCTCCCCTTAATACGGCAATACTTCCATATGCCGTTTGGAATCCGCATCACCTGACCACTGTCGCGTCCATAACCCTCTTCTGGCAGAAATGGACATCGCACTTACTCTTGATGCCAGGGGATGCGGTCAGGATGCCGCCGGACGGAATCCCGGCGGTCGAAATACCGACGCCGGAATCCCGACCGCCACAATCCCGACATATTCTCCCTCCGTGGGTGTCCACGACACCCATAGAGCGAGAATATAATAGTGTGCCGAGCGTAGCGAGGCACCGTGCCCGCAGCGTGGCGAGCGAAGCGAGCCCGCAAGGGGCTTCGTTCCGCTCACCACCCCTGTCGGGATTGTGTGGTCGGGATTGTGTGGTCGGGATTCCGGCGTCGGTATTTCGACCGCCGGGATTCCGACCGGCGGCAATTAGTACTGATCCCGATGCCAGAGTGCAAATATCCCTCTGGTTATCTCGCATATATAGAAATGCATCCTTTAAATGCTCTATAGTCAATAATATATTGTCCCTGTCCAGGGTATCAATATTTTCAGTCAGGGAATCCGACCAAGCCACCCCAGCACTGCACATCCAGGCTGAGGCGATTGCTGGTCGCAGTATAATACCAGTATGTGTGTATATACTTTTTAGGATATTTTCCAGCTTCATATCAGCTGGTTCCTTGAGGGCGGCCGTATCAGGAGACGGTAACGCCACGTGTGAGCGCCTTATCTACCCTAGGGGGTGTTTCCCAACGCGCCCTAACCTCTGGCGGGAAAGGGTATAATGCCAATAATTTTTTAGAAATTAGCAGTTTTTTATCGGGGGGAAACCCACGCTTCATCACACACCTCATTTAATTCATCTGATTAAGGAAAAACTACGGGTAGTTTTTTCACACCCCACATAATACCCTTTTTTGTGGTACTTGTAGTATCAGAAATGTTCAAAACCTCCTTCATTGCCGTGATCATGTAACGTGTGGCCCTACTGGAAAATACGTTTGTTTCCTCACCGTCGACACTGGAGTCAGTGTCCGTGTCAGTGTCTGTATCGACCTGAGGTAACGGGCGTTTTAGAGCCCCTGACGGTGTTTGAGACGCCTGTACAGGTATTAACCGATTTGCCGGCTGTCTCATGTCGTCAACAGTCTTCTGTAAAGTGCTGACACTATCACGTAATTCTTTCCATAAGACCATCCAGTCAGGTGTCGACTCCCTAGGGGGTGACATCACTAACACAGGGTATTGCTCCGCCTCCACACCATTTTAAACTTTTACTCTAAGCAGCTCAGGAGAGCCACCTAGATTGCACCCTTCTCGGCGGGCACAAAAATCTAACGGAGGCTTGGAGGAGGGTCATAGGGGGAGGAGCCAGTGCACACCAGGTAGTCCTAAAGCTTTTACTTTTGTGCCCAGTCTCCTGCGGAGCCGCTATTCCCCATGGTCCTTTCGGAGTCCCCAGCATCCACTAGGACGTTAGAGAAATACGTATTAAAGTATATCTTTGTGAAAATCCTATATCAATATAAAAACCTGACGCACCAAGCCCCTTCAGGTTATAGAATATAGGGATAGCAAGTTGAGTGATAGACACGAAATGGACACCACTCAGCTATCTAATGCACACACAGATAGTCACAGTTTGTACAATGCAGAGGTTATTACTAACAATAATACTGCACTGGACTATAATATATATATATATATATATATAGCTATATAGTCAATAGATATAACACTACACAGTAAGAACTGGATGTATATCACAGGGTTAATTGTACTAGAAAACCCTGACTAAATACACTCTCTTAACTAGCACTGTCTAAAAAGGCAGGTAGAATACTTAAGTGTCATGTAAAGTCACTGCACTGACAACCAGGCGGCTTTACACAGGAGGATTTGCCCAAGCAGTCCCAGGAACAGTGAAGCTGAGAGATAATGGTGCCCAGACACAGACAGGGAGTGAGGGAGAGACAGAAATGCAGCTCCAGGGCGGGAACATTTGCGGGAAATGGCGCCCTGGGGCTAGGGCTTCAGGTCTAAGCCTTATCCCCCCTGCTGGCAAAACCACCGGGTACTGTGGGCTACTGAAAATGGTTTAGAGAGAAAACCTGACCTGCGCCCATGCACTGGTGATCTAGTGGGATCGCATGTACTGCCACAGTGTCCACCGCCAGCGCGCGCAGCCCACCTCCCACTGACCGCGCCGGATCGCGATAAAGACCGCAAGCGGGACCCACTTACCACCTCCCGAAGCGCGGCCACGCGATCCCGGAAAGCCCCCGTCGTGTGTGCCTGACGAGAAGAAAACCGGAGCCTCCTGCTGTACCAGGGCTCGGGAGTGTACAGCGCCGCTAGGGAGAGCTGGAGCTGCAGCAGTGAATGTCTTCTGACATTTACCACCGCTGCTGCCCTTGAAGTCTTCACTTTTTTCTTCAAAAAAAGCTCTTCTTAGGTCTGCCTGGAGTAGCCCTTCTGTTATGTGCCTGCTTGCTGCAGCACCAACTACAAAACTGAGCTCCTGTTTAGGGTAGCGGGGTTATAGAGGAGGCGGCGCTGTGCATTCTGGGAACAGTCAAAGCTTTTCAGCCTGTTGGTGCCTCGGATCAAGATCCTACTCTACACCCCAATATCTTTCCTTGTGGAGCCCAGTGTACCCCGCGGCAGAAAAGGAACACTTAAACAACACAATGTAACTCCAAGTCAATCACACTTCTGTGAAATCAAACTGTCCACTTAGGGAGAAACACTGATTGACAATCAATTTCACATGCTGTTGTGCAAATGGAATAGACAACAGGTGGAAATTATAGGTGTCCACATTATAGACACCCCCAATAAAGGAGTTGTTCTGCAGGTGGTGACCACAGACCACTTCTCAGCTCCTATACTTTCTGGCTGATGTTTTGGTCACTTTTGAAAGCTGGCGGTGCTTTCACTCTAGTGATAGCATGAGACGGAGTCTACAACCCACACAAGTGGCTCAGGTAGTGCAGCTCATCCAGGATGGCACATCAATGCGAGCTGTGGCAAGAAGGTTTGTGGTGTCTGTCACGATAGTGTCCAGAGCATGGAGGCGCTACCAGGAGACAGGCCAGTACATCAGGAGACGTGGAGGAAGCCGTAGGAGGGCAACAACCCAGCAGCAGGACCGCTATCTCAGCCTTTGTGCAAGGAGGAACAGGAGGAGCACTGCCAGAGCACTGCAAAATGACCTCCAGCAAGCCACAAATGTGCATGTGTCTACTCAAACGATCAGAAACAGACTCCATGAGGGTGGTATGAGGGCCCGACGTCCACAGGTGGGGGTTGTGCTTACAGCCCAACACCGTGCAGGACGTTTGGCATTTACCAAAGAACACCAAGATTGGCAAATTCGCCACTGGCGCCCTGTGCTCTTCACAGATGAAAGCAGGTTCTCACTGAGCACGTGACAGACGTGACAGAGTCTGGAGACGCCAAGGAGAACGTTCTGCTGCCTGCAACATCCTCCAGCATGACCGGTTTGGCAGAGGGTCAGTAATGGTGTGGGGTGGCATTTCTTTGGGGGGCCGCACAGCCCTCCATGTGCTCGCCAGAGGTAGCCTGAGATGAGATCCTCAGACCCCTTCTGAGACCACATGCTGGTGCGGTTGGCTCTGGGTTCCTCCTAATGCAAGACAATGCTAGACCTCATGTGGCTGGAGTGTGTCAGCAGTTCCTGCAAGACGAAGGCATTGATGCTATGGACTGGCCCGCCCGTTCCCCAGGTCTGAATCCAATTGAGCACATCTGGGACATCATGTCTCGCTCCATCCACCAATGCCACATTGCACCACAGTGTCCAGGAGTTGGCGGATGCTTTAGTCCAGTTCTGGGAGGAGATCCCTCAGGAGACCATCTGCCGCCACATCAGGGGCATGCACAGGCGTTGTAGGGAGGTCATACAGGCACGTGGAGGCCACACACACACACTACTGAGCCTCATTTTGACTTGTTTTAAGGACATTACATCAAAGTTGGATCAGCCTGTAGTGTGTTTTTCCACTTTAATTTTGAGGGTGACTCCAAATCCAGACCTCCATGGGTTAATAAATTTGATTTCCATTGGTAATTTTTGTGTGATTTTGTTGTCAGCACATTCAACTATGTAAAGAACAAAGTATTTAATAAGAATAGGGGGAGGGATGGAGAGGGACATGGAATGAGGTCGGCACTCCCCTGATATGTATCAACTGCCGTAGTGCCCTCCTATCTGTAACATGTAGATGCAAGTGGTCCAATAGAGAGGGATAGTAAAGAACCAGGCGGCACTCAACGGACTTTATTTTTTCATCAAGACTTTAGTGCATCAAAAATTTCAATGTGGCATAGTTTGTCAACGTTTCAGCGCCACGCAGGATGCTTGATCAAGGCTGTATGCTGTGGAACAAACAAGAACATATATGCCCACAGTGCCAGATACACATGCCCCCACAGTGCCAGATATGCCCCCGCAGTGCCAGCCAGATATGCCCCCAGTGCCAGATATGACCCGCAGTGCCAGCCAGATATGCCCCCGCAGTGCCAGATACATGTCCCTGCAGTGCCAGATATGCCCCCAGTGTCAGCCAGATATGCCCCCAGTGCCAGATACAAATGTCCCTGCAGTGCCAGATATGCCCCCACAGTGCGCACCCCCCCACCCAGAGCTGCTCACCACGCTGCTGCGTATGAGGGGAGGAGAGCGCAGCATGCGCCTCTCCTGCCCCTCAGTCTCACTCTCCGGTGGCGGTGAATATCTTCAATTCGGCGCCGGGCCGTGAGCCTATCAGAGCTCACGGTCCGGCAGCCAATCAGGACCCTCAACTGCCGGTCCGTAAGCACTGATTGGCTCACGGTCCGGCGCTGAATTGAAGATAATCACCAACGCCGGAGGAGACCTTTACCTGTCTGTGCCGGGCTGTGTGTCGGGCAGCGGTGGCCGGGAGCGGATCGAGCCGCATGCGGAGGATGAAAGAGCCTCATGCGGCTCGAGAGCCGTGGGTTGGCCACCGCTGCCATAAAGGATGCTGGGCGCCCGCCCAGCGCTTCGTTTTCCTGCAGTAGTTAGTTCAGTACTGCCTTGTTACTTGGTTAAGTACTACATTGTTACTTGGTTAAGTACTACATTGTTACTTGGTTAAGTACTGTTGTTCAGCTGTTGCTGAAGTTGTTCAGGCGGGTTAGCCTGGTTTGCCTTGTTATGTGTGAGCTGGTGTGAATCTCACCACTATATGTATTTCCTTCTCTCGAAGTTTGTCCGTCTCCTCGGGCACAGTTTCTAAACTGAGTCTGGTAGGAGGGGCATAGAGGGAGGACCAGCCCTCATTATTAAACACTTAAAGTGCCCATGGTTCCCAAGGGACCCATCTATACCCCATGGTACTAATGTGGTCCCCAGAATCCTCTAGGACGCAAGAGAAAATAAGATTTTACTTACCGATAAATCTATTTCTCGTAGTCCGTAGTGGATGCTGGGGACTCCGTCAGGACCATGGGGAATAGCGGCTCCGCAGGAGACAGGGCACAAAAGTAAAAGCTTTAGGATCAGGTGGTGTGCACTGGCTCCTCCCCCTATGACCCTCCTCCAAGCCTCAGTTAGGATACTGTGCCCGGATGAGCGTACACAATAAGGAAGGATTTTGAATCCCGGGTAAGACTCATACCAGCCACACCAATCACACTGTACAACCTGTGATCTGAACCCAGTTAACAGCATGATAACAGCGGAGCCTCTGAAAAGATGGCTCACAACAATAATAACCCGATTTTTGTAACAATAACTATGTACAAGTATTGCAGACAATCCGCACTTGGGATGGGCGCCCAGCATCCACTACGGACTACGAGAAATAGATTTATCGGTAAGTAAAATCTTATTTTCTCTAACGTCCTAGTGGATGCTGGGGACTCCGTCAGGACCATGGGGATTATACCAAAGCTCCCAAACGGGCGGGAGAGTGCGGATGACTCTGCAGCACCGAATGAGAGAACTCCAGGTCCTCTTTAGCCAGGGTATCAAATTTGTAGAATTTTACAAACGTGTTCTCCCCCCGACCACGTAGCTGCTCGGCAGAGTTGTAATGCCGAGACCCCTCGGGCAGCCGCCCAGGATGAGCCCACCTTCCTTGTGGAATGGGCATTTACATATTTTGGCTGTGGCAGGCCTGCCACAGAATGTGCAAGCTGAATTGTACTACACATCCAACTAGCAATCGTCTGCTTAGAAGCAAGAGCACCCAGTTTGTTGGGTGCATACAGGATAACAGCAAGTCAGTTTTCCTGACTCCAGCCGTCCTGGAAACCGATATTTTCAGGGCCCTGACAACATCTAGCAACTTGGAGTCCTCCAAGTCCCTAGTAGCCGCAGGTACCACAATAAGCTGGTTCAGGTGAAACGCTGACACCACCTTAGGGAGAAACTGGGGACGAGTCCGCAGCTCTGCCCTGTCCGAATGGACAATCAGATATGGGCTTTTGTGAGACAAAGCCGCCAATTCTGACACTCGCCTGGCCGAGGCCAGGGCCAACATCATGGTCACTTTCCATGTGAGATATTTCAAATCCACAGATTTGAGCGGTTTAAACCAATGTGATTTGAGGAATCCCAGAACTACATTGAGATCCCACAGTGCCACTGGAGGCACAAAAGGGGGTTGTATATGCAGTACTCCCTTGACAAACTTCTGGACTTCAGGAACTGAAGCCAATTCTTTCTGGAAGAAAATCGACAGGGCCGAAATTTGAACCTTAATGGACCCCAATCTGAGGCTCATAGACACTCCTGTTTGCAGGAAATGCAGGAATCGACCGAGTTGAAATATCTTCGTGAAGCCTTCCTGGCCTCACACCACGCAACATATTTTCGCCACATGTGGTGATAATGTTGTGCGGTCACGTCCTTCCTGGCTTTGACCAGGGTAGGAATGACCTCTTCCAGAATGCCTTTTTCCCTTAGGATCCGGCGTTCAACCGCCATGCCGTCAAATGCAGCCGCGGTAAGTCTTGGAACAGACATGGTACGTGCTGAAGCAAGTCCCTTCTTAGCGGCAGAGGTCATGAGTCCTCTGTGAGTATCTCTTGAAGTTCCGGGTACCAAGTCCTTCTTGGCCAATCCGGAGCCACGAGTATAGTTCTTACTCCTCTACGTCTTATAATTCTCAATACCTTGGGTATGAGAAGCAGAGGAGGGAACACATACACCGACTGGTACGCCCACGGTGTTACCAGAACGTCCACAGCTATTGCCTGAAAGTCTCTTGACCTGGCGCAATACCTGTCCAGTTTTTTGTTCAGGCGGGACGCCATCATGTACACCTTTGGTCTTTCCCAACGGTTCACAATCATGTGGAAAACTTCCCGATGAAGTCCCCACTCTCCCGGGTGGAGGTCGTGCCTGCTGAGGAAGTCTGCTTCCCAGTTGTCCACTCCCGGAATGAACACTGCTGACAGTGCTATCACATGATTTTCCGCCCAGCGAAGAATCCCTGCAGTTTTTGCCATTGCCCTCCTGCTTCTTGTGCCGCCCTGTCTGTTTACGTGGGCGACTGCCGTGATGTTGTCCCACTGGATCAATACCGGCTGACCTTGAAGCAGAGGTCTTGCTAAGCTTAGAGCATTATAAATTGCCCTTAGCTCCAGTATATTTATGTGGAGAAAAGTCTCCAGACTTAATCACACTCCCTGGAAATTTTTTCCCTGTGTGACTGCTCCCCAGCCTCTCAGGCTGGCCTCCGTGGTCACCAGCATCCAATCCTGAATGCCGAATCTGCGGCCCTCTAGAAGATGAGCACTCTGTAACCACCACAGGAGAGACACCCTTGTCCTTGGAGATAGGGTTATCCGCTGATGCATCTGAAGATGCGATCCGGACCATTTGTCCAGCAGATCCCACTGAAAAGTTCTTGCGTGGAATCTGCCGAATGGAATCGCTTCGTAATAAGCCACCATTTTTCCCAGGACTCTTGTGCAATGATGCACTGACACTTTTCCTGGTTTTAGGAGGTTCCTGACTAGCTCGGATAACTCCCTGGCTTTCTCCTCCGGGAGAAACACCTTTTTCTGGACTGTGTCCAGTCCCTAGGAACAGCAGACGTGTCGTCGGAAACAACTGCGGTTTTGGAATATTTAGAATCCACCCGTGCTGTCGTAGAACTACTTGAGATAGTGCTACTCCGACCTCCAACTGTTCTCTGGACCTTGCTCTTATCAGGAGGTCGTCCATTTTCTTCGAAGAAGAATCATCATTTCGGGCATTACCTTGGTAAAGACCCGGAGTGCCGTGGACAATCCAAACGGCAGCGTCTGAAACTGATAGTGACAGTTCTGTACCACGAACCTGAGATACCCTTGGTGAGAAGGGCAAATTGGGACATGGAGGTAAGCATCCCTGATGTCCCGGGACACCATATAGTCCCCTTCTTCCTGGTTCGCTATCACTGCTCTGAGTGACTCCATCTTGATTTGAACCTTTGTAAGTGTTCAAATATTTCAGATTTAGAATAGGTCTCACCGAGCCTTCTGGTTTCAGTACCACAATATAGTGTGGAATAATACTCCTTTCCTTGTTGTAGGAGGGGTACTTTGATTATCACCTGCTGGGAATACAGCTTGTGAATTGTTTCCAATACTGCCTCCCTGTCGGAGGGAGACGTTGGTAAAGCAGACTTCAGGAACCTGCGAGGGGAAACGTCTCGACTTTCCAATCTGTACCCCTGGGATACTACTTGTAGGATCCAGGGGTCCTGTACGGCCCCAGCGTCATGCTGAGAACTTGGCAGAAGCGGTGGAAGGCTTCTGTTCCTGGGAATGGGCTGCCTGCTGCAGTCTTCTTCCCTTTCCTCTATCCCTGGGCAGATATGCTTATGGGGACGAAAGGACTGAGGCTGAAAAGACGGTGTCTTTTTCTGCATAGATGTGACTTAGGGTAAAAACGGTGGATTTCCCAGCAGTTGCCGTGGCCACCAGGTCCGATGGACCGACCCCCAAATAACTCCTCCCCTTTATACGGCAATACATCTTTGTGCCGTTTGGAATCTGCATCACCTGACCACTGTCGTGTCCATAAACATCTTTTGGCAGATATGGACATCGCACTTACTCTTGATGCCAGAGTGCAAATATCCCTCTGTGCATCTCGCATATATAGAAATGCATTCTTTAAATGCTCTATAGTAAATAAAATACTGTCCCTGTCAAGGGTATCAATATTTTCAGTCAGGGAATCCGACCAAGCCACCCCCGCGCTGCACATCCAGGCTGAGGCGATTGCTGGTCGCAGTATAACACCAGTATGTGTGTATATACTTTTTAGGATATTTTCCAGCCTCCTATCAGCTGGCTCCTTGAGGGCGGCCGTATCTGGAGACAGTACCGCCACTTGTTTTGATAAGCGTGTGAGCGCCTTATCCACCCTAAGGGGTGTTTCCCAACGCGCCCTAACTTCTGGCGGGAAAGGGTATACCGCCAATAATTTTCTATCGGGGGAACCCCGCGCCTCATCACACACTTCATTTAATTTATCTGATTCAGGAAAAACTATAGGTAGTTTTTCCACACCCCACATAATACCCTTTTTTGTGGTACTTGTAGTATCAGAAATATGTAACACCTCCTTCATTGCCCTTAACAAGTAACGTGTGGCCCTAAAGGAAAATACGTTTGTTTCTTCACCGTCGACACTTGAGTCAGTGTCCGTGTCTGTGTCTGTGTCGACCGACTGAGGTAAAATGGGCATTATAACGTCCCTGACGGTGTTTTAGACGCCTGGACAGATACTAATATGTTTGCCGGCCGTCTCATGTCGTCAACCGACTTGCAGCGTGTTGACATTATCACGTAATTCCTTAAATAAGCCATCTATTCCGGTGTCGACTCCCTAGAGAGTGACATCACCATTACAGGCAATTTGCTCCGCCTCCCAACATCGTCCTCATACATGTCGACACACAGCACACACACAGGGAATGCTCTGATAGAGGACAGGATCTACTAGCCCTTTGGGGAGACAGAGGGAGAGTTTGCCAGCACACACCAAAAACGCTATAATTATACAGGGACAACCTTTATATAAGTGCTTTTCCCTTATAGCATTTTAATATATGTAGTCATATCGCCATGGCAGTGCCCCCCCCTCTCTGTTTTAACCCTGTTTCTGTAGTGCAGTGCAGGGGAGAGCCTGGGAGCCTTCCCACCAGCATTTCTGTGAGGGAAAATGGCGCTGTGTGCTGAGGAGAATAGGCCCCGCCTCCTTTTCGGCGGGCTTCTTCTCCCGTTTTTCTGAGACCTGGCAGGGGTTAAATACATCCATATAGCCCCCAGGGGCTATATGTGATGTATTTTTAGCCAGAATAAGGTACTATCATTGCTGCCCAGGGCGCCCCCCCAAGCACCCTGCACCCTCAGTGACCGCTGTTATGAAGTGTGCTGACAACAATGGCGCACAGCTGCAGTGCTGTGCGCTACCTTATGAAGACTGAAAAGTCTTCTGCCGCCGGTTTCTGGACCTCTTCACTTTTCGGCATCTGCAAGGGGGTCGGCGGCGCGGCTCCGGGACGAACCCCAGGGTGAGACCTGTGTTCCGACTCCCTCTGGAGCTAATGGTGTCCAGTAGCCTAAGAAGCCAATCCATCCTGCACGCAGGTGAGTTCACTTCTCTCCCCTAAGTCCCTCGATGCAGTGAGCCTGTTGCCAGCAGGACTCACTGAAAATAAAAAACCTAACAAAACTTTTACTCTAAGCAGCTCTTTAGGAGAGCCACCTAGATTGCACCCTTCTCGGCCGGGCACAAAAATCTAACTGAGGCTTGGAGGAGGGTCATAGGGGGAGGAGCCAGTGCACACCACCTGATCCTAAAGCTTTTACTTTTGTGCCCTGTCTCCTGCGGAGCCGCTATTCCCCATGGTCCTGACGGAGTCCCCAGCATCCACTAGGACGTTAGAGAAATAAGAAGTGCCCTTGAAGTCTTCATAAAAGCTTTTTTCAGGGCTGCCTAGTGCAGCCCCCCCTGTTAGCGACCCGCACTGCAGGCACCAACTTTAAAACTGAGCTCCTGTGCACGGAGGCGAGGTTATAGAGGAGGTGGTGCGTTGCATCCTGGGAACAGCCAAAGCCTATAGCCTGTTGGTGCCTCAGATCAAGATCCAACTCTACACCCCGATGTTATTCCCTGTGGAATCCCATTGTACCCCGCTGGCAGCACTGTCGGGAAGCTCCGCTGTGTACAGAAAATGGCCACTGCCATGTGCAGAGGAAGCGACGGGTCAGCTGGGAGACAGTTGCTTTAGCACAGAACTAAGTTCCCCCCTATCGCCGATTTTGAAAGTTCTCAAGCGCCATTGTAATCGCGTCTAGCGTGCTGCTGAGTGCCCCGATTCGAAGCGGTCCAGTGCCCTGTGACACAGCGCCCATATCCCTCCAAACGGGGATCTGCAAACTGACAATAGGCATGTGCCACCTGTAACTGGTTTCACTCCCGGTCACCCTGCAAGTCAAGGTACCGGGAAATATTTACAGACCTGCCATCCTTCAAGCCAGCGGCACTGGCTGAAGGAACCCTAAAGGCAGCTGCATGCAGCTCCGTTGGGTGTACCCTAGGGACTGTGATCCCTACAGCCGAGGACCCTGGCGCCAGCTTAAATAAACTGTTTTAGGGTCCCCCACGGCAGCTTCCTCGTTGCAGACAGGCAGGGGCAATGGGCTGCCTGTCTGTCCTAAGCTGCAGAAGCAGAATTCTTCAGAGATAGAATACAATTTCATTAAACTGTGAAGCAGCCAATAGAGATCCATCTCCCTCGGGCACATTTCTAAAACTGGTCTGGAGGGGGGGCAGAGAGGGGAAGGAGCCAGTCACACTTCTAAAATTTAAAGTGCCGGCTCCACTTGATCACCCATCCATACCCCACTGTCTTAAGCCTCCAGTGTTCCCTAGTTGTTGAAGGTGAAAACGAGATTTATGGTAACAACTTAACGTTTTTAAATCTTTCTGAGAGGTACACTGGGTTCCACAGGGAATAACATTGGGGTGTAGAGTAGGATCTTGATCCGAGGCACCAACAGGCTCAAAGCTTTGACTGTTCCCAGGATGCATAGCGCCGCCTCCTCTATAACCCCACCTCCGTGCACAGGAGCTCAGTTTTGTTAACCAGTCCAATGCAGTAGCAGGTAAAAGAGACGACAACCGTTAGTAGCCACGTACACCACATTCTCACGACAGGAGAAGGTATCAGTGGCTAATGCCATACAAACCCAAAGAAACTAAGTGCGTCAGGGTGGGCGCCCCGTGGAACGCAGAAAAAGAGATTTAACAACGGTAAGTTCTTACCATAAATCTCGTTTTCTGCAGCGGGGTACACTGGGTTCCACATGAAACAACATCGGGGATGTCCTAAAGCAGTTCCTCATGGGAGGGGACAAGAACCCGGCATCCAGAGGAAGCATCCTGGGATGCAGATGTATCAAAGGCATTGAACCTTATGAACGTGTTCACTGACGATCACGTAGCCACCTTGCACAATTGTTCAAGGGTCGCACCACGGCGGGCCACCCAAGAAGGTCCAACAGACCGAGTAGAATTGGCCTTGATAGTATCAGGAGCAGGACGACCAGCCTGTACATAAGCATGTGCAATCACCATTCTAATCCAACTGGCCAGGGTCTGCTTGTGAGCAGGTCAGCCACGTTGTGAAAACCAAACAGTACATAGAGAGAACCCGACTTCCTAATGGGAGCTGTCCTCTTCACATAGATACGGAGAGCCTGTACCACATCCAAAGACTGCTCTCTGGAAGACAATTCAGGAAAGACAAAGGCCGGAACTACAATCTCCCGATTAGGGTGGAAAGAAGACACCACCTTAGGTAGGTACCCGGGACGTGTTTTATGAACCGCCCGGTCACTGTGAAAAATCAGATTGGGGGGCCTACAAGACAAAGCACCTCAATCCGACACCCATCTAGCAGAGGCAATAGCCAGTAGAAACAATACCTTAAGGGAAACCCACTTAAGGTCTGCTGATTCAAGAGGCTCAAACGGAGACCCTTGTAATGCCTCCAGAATCACCAACAAATTCCAAGGTGCCACAGTTGGGACGTAAGGAGGTTGAATCCGTAACACACCCTGAGTGAATGTATGAACATCAGGTAGAGTCGCAGTTTTTCCCTGAAACCAAATAGACAAAGCAGAAATATGAACCTTGATGGAGGCCAGACGAAGGCCCAAGTTCAGGACCTGTTGCAGAAAGGCCCAAAGCTTGGCTGTGCTAAACTTGAAAACGCCGTGATTATGAGACGCACACCAAGTAAAGTAAGCATTCCAGACCCTATGGTAGATTCGAGCAGAAGCCGGCTTATGGCCTTCAACATAGTTTGAATGACCGCCTCAGAAAAACCCTTGGCCCTCAGGACGGAAGTTTCAAGAGCCATGCTGTCAAAGCCAGATGGACCAAATCCTGGTAAACACAAGGGCCCTGAAGGAGGAGGTCTGGTCGTTGTGGAAGTAGAAGGGGACGATCCCACGAGATCCAGGAGATGGGAGTACCAGATCCATCTGGGCCACGCTGGAGCGACCAGAAGCAGGTTTCCTCCTTCTTGCTTGAACTTCCGTATTACTCTGGGCAGGAGTGACACCGGATGGAACACATACGGTAGCTGAAAGATCCATGGAATTGCCAGAGCGTCCACGAACGCACCTTGAGGATCCCTTGTCCTTGCTCTGAAGACCGTAACCTTGTGATTGTGTCGAGACGCTATCAGATTGTCGAAGTCAAAAAATATTGCATACAGAGAACATACAAACTCCACACGGATGAGTCGCTGTGCGTGCGAATATGCGCAGCGTGCACAGCGATATATGGTAGCATACGCACTCACAGACACGCCACAAGGATATATTCAACACATATTTCATAACACACATAAATTAAACATGTCAAGCACTAGACATTATAAGGCTTTAAATTATATAATGGAGTATAACATGGAGTATAACATCATGCATATGTATTAATGGAACGGAACAAGATGGAATATGAAGTCACTCTTATTGGAACAAAGAACATTCCTGAAAGAAAGCATGTGGCCAGGAAACCAGTGACCAACCCCTATGATGTCATCTTCAAGGCTGTACATTGCTTGCATATGAACTGACCAATAACACATCATGAATGAGAAAGTTCCCTCCCCTGGACCAAAAACAGAAGACTATGGCCCTCATTCCGAGTTGATCGCTCGGTATTTTTCATCGCATCGCAGTGAAATTCCGCTTAGTACGCATGCGCAATATTCGCACTGCGACTGCGCCAAGTAATTTTACAATGGAGATAGTATTTTTACTCACGGCTTTTTCATCGCTCCGGCGATCGTAATGTGATTGACAGGAAATGGGTGTTACTGGGCGGAAACAGGCCGTTTTATGGGCGTGCGGGAAAAAACGCTACCGTTTCCGGAAAAAACGCAGGAGTGGCCGAGGAAACGGGGGAGTGTCTGGGCGAACGCTGGGTGTGTTTGTGACGTCAAAACAGGAACGACAAGCACTGAACTGATCGCACAGGCAGAGTAAGTCTGAAGCTACTCTGAAACTGCTAAGTAGTTAGTAATCGCAATATTGCGAATACATCGTTCGCAATTTTAAGAAGCTAAGATTCACTCCCAGTAGGCGGCGGCTTAGCGTGTGTAACTCTGCTAAAATCGCCTTGCGAGCGATCAACTCGGAATGAGGGCCTATATCCCAGACCTGTACTCCCCAAATATACACAGTGTATAGCCGATTGCAGACTCACAAGAGGTTCTGATTTGCTGTTATTCTGCTGCTGGTAGTTGCTGTTTGTTGGTGTTGAGGCAGATCCAGAGATTGAGGAAATGGAGCGAAGTGTGCATTGAGGGACAGGGAAATGGTATCGTATGCTGGCTGTTGTTGTAACTGTATGGATTCTTGCTTCCTGTGTAATTGTAACCATATTTCTCTGACGTCCTAGTGGATGCTGGGACTCCGTAAGGACCATGGGGATATAGCGGCTCCGCAGGAGACAGGGCACAATAATAAAAGCTTTAGGATCAGGTGGTGTGCACTGGCTCCTCCCCCTATGACCCTCCTCCAAGCCTCAGTTAGATTTTTGTGCCCGACGAGAAGGGTGCAATCTAGGTGGCTCTCCTGAGCTGCTTAGAATAAAAGTTTAAGTTAGGTTTTTTATTTTCAGTGAGTCCTGCTGGCAACAGGCTCACTGCTACGAGGGACTTAGGGGAGAGAAGTAAACTCACCTGCATGCAGGATGGATTTGCTTCTTAGGCTACTGGACACCATTAGCTCCAGAGGGAGTCGGAACACAGGTCTCACCCTGGGGTTCGTCCCGGAGCCGTGCCGCCGACCCCCCTTGCAGATGCCGAAGTTGAAGAGGTCCAGAAACAGGCGGCAGAAGACTTTCAGTCTTCATAAGGTAGCGCACAGCACTGCAGCTGTGCGCCATTGTTGTCAGCACACTTCACCAACAGTCACCAACTGTCACTGAGGGTGCAGGGCGCTGGGGGGGGGCGCCCTGGGCAGCAATGTATAATACCTTTTTATGGCTAAAATACATCACATATAGCCCTTGAGGCTATATGGATGTATTTAACCCCTGCCAGATCTCACAAACTCCGGGAGAAGAGCCCGCCGAAAAGGGGGCGGGGCCTATTCTCCTCAGCACACGGCGCCATTTTCCTGCTCAGCTCTGCTGTGAGGAAGGCTCCCAGGCTCTCCCCTGCACTGCACTACAGAAACAGGGTTAAAACAGAGAGGGGGGGCACTTATTTGGCGATATGATTACATATATAAAAATGCTATAAGGGAAAACACTTGTATAAGGGGTTGTCCCTGTATAATTATAGCGTTTTTGGTGTGTGCTGGCAAACTCTCCCTCTGTCTCCCCAAAGGGCTAGTGGGGTCCTGTCCTCTATCAGAGCATTCCCTGTGTGTGTGATGTGTGTCGGTACGTGTGTGTCGACATGTAGGAGGACGATGTTGGTGAGGAGGTGGAGCAAATTGCCTGTATTGGTGATGTCACTCTCTAGGGAGTCGACACTGGAATGGATGGCTTATTTAGGAATTACGTGATAATGTCAACACGCTGCAAGGTCGGTTGACGACATGAGACGGCCGGCAAACAAATTAGTACCTGTCCAGGCGTCTCAGACACCGTCAGGGGCTTGTAAAAACGCCCATTTACCTCAGTCGGTCGACACAGACACGGACACTGACTCCAGTGTCGACGGTGAAGAAACAAACGTATTTTCCTTTAGGGCCACACGTTTCATGTTAAGGGCAATGAAGGAGGTGTTACATATTTCTGATACTACAAGTACCACAAATAAGGGTATTATGTAGGGTGTGAATAAACTACTTGTAGTTTTTCCTGAATCAGATAAATTAAATGAAGTGTGTGATGATACGTGGGTTTCCTCCGATAGAAAATTATTGGCGGTATACCCTTTCCCGCCAGAAGTTAGGGCGAGTTGGGAAACACACCTTAGGGTGGATAAGGCGCTCACACGCTTATAAAAACAAGGGGCGTTACCGTCTCCAGATACGGCAGCCCTCAAGGAGCCAGCTGATAGGAAGCTGAAAAATATCCTAAAAGTATATACACACATACTGGTGTTATACTACGACCAGCAATCGCCTCAGCCTGGATGTGCAGCGCTGAGGGGGCTTGGTCGGATTTCCTGACTGAAAATATTGATACCCTTGACAGGGACAAGATTTTATTGACTATAGATGCATTTCTATATATGCGAGATGCGCAGAGGGATATTTGCATTCTGGCATCAAGAGTAAATGTGATGTCCATATCTGCCAGACGAAGACACGACAGTGGTCAGGTGATGCAGATTCCAGACGGCACATGGAAGTATTGCCGTATAAAGGGGCGGTCCATCGGACCTGGTGGCCATGGCAACAGCTGAAAAATCCACCTTTTGTTACCCCAAGTCACATCTCAGCAGAAAAGGACACAGTCTTTTCAGTCTCAGTCCTTTCGTCCCCATAAGGGCAGGCGGGCAAAAGGGCCAGTCATATCTGCCCAGGGGTAGAGGAAAGGGAAGAAGACTGCAGCAGGCAGCCCATTCCCAGGAACAGAAGCCCTCCACAGCTTCTGCCAAGTCCGCAGCATGACGCTGGGGCCGTACAAGCGGACTCAGGTGCGGTAGGGGGTCATCTCAAGAGTTTCAGCACGCAGGGGGCTCACTCACAAGTGGACTCCTGGATCCTACACGTAGTATCCCAGGTGTACATTGGAAATTCGAGACGTCTCCCCCTCACAAGTTCCTGAAGTCTGCTTTACCAACGTCTCCCTCCGACAGGGAGGCAGTATTGGGAACAATTCACAGGCTGTATTCCCAGCAGGTGATAATCAAAGTACCCCTTCTACAACAAGGGAAGGGGTATTATTCCACACTATATTGTGGTACTGAAGCCAGACGGCTCGGTGAGATCTGAAATATTTGAACACTTACATACAAGCGTTCAAATCAAGATGGAGTCACTCAGAGTAGTGATAGCGAACCAGGAAGAAGGGGACGATATGGTGTCACTGGATATCAGGGACGCTTACCTACATGTCCAAATTTGCCTTCTCACCAAGGGTACCTCAGGTTCGTGGTACAGAACTGTCACTATCAGTTCAGACGCTGCCGTTTGGATTGTCCACGGCACCCCGGGTCTTTACCAAGGTAATGGCCGAAATGATGATTCTTCTTAAAAGAAATATGGACGCTTTCCTGATAAGGGCAAGGTCCAGAGAACAGTTGGAGGTCGGAGTAGCACTATCTTAAGTAGTTCTACGACAGCACGAGTGGATTCTAAATATTCCAAAATCGCAGTTTTTTCCGACGACACGTCTACTGTTCCTAGGGATGATTCTGGACACAGTCCAGAAAAGGATGTTTTCTCCCGGAGAAGAAAGCCAGGGAGTTATCCGAGCTAGTCAGGAACCTCCTAAAACCAGGAAAAGTATCAGTGCATCATTGCACAAGGATCCTGTGAAAAATGGTGGTTTCTTACAAAGCGATCCCATTCGGTAGATTTCACGCAAGAACCTTTCCGTGGGATCTGCTGGAAAAATGGTCCGGATCGCATCTTCAGATGCATCAGCGGATAACCCTGTCTCCAAGGACAAGGGTGTTTCTTCTGCGGTGGCTACAGAGTGCTCATCTATGAAAGGGCCGCAGATTCGGCATTCAGGACTGGGTCCTGGTGACCACGGATGCCAGCCTGAGTGGCTGGGGAGCAGTCACACAAGGAAAAAATTTCCAGAGAGTGTGATCAAGTCTGGAGACTTCTCTCCACATAAATATACTGGAGCTAAGGGCAATTTACAATGCTCTAAGCTTAGCAAGACCTCTGCTTCAAGGTCAGCCGGTATTGATCCAGTGGGACAACATCACGGCAGTCGCCCACGTAAACAGACAGGGCGGCACAAGAAGCAGGAGGGAAATGGCAGAAACTACAAGGATTCTTCGCTGGGCGAAAAATCATGTGATAACACTCTCAGCAGTGTTCATTCCGGGAGTGGAAAACTGGGAAGCAGACTTCCTCAGCAGGCATGACCTCCACCCGGGAGAGTGGGGACTTCATCGGGAAGTCTTCCACATGATTGTAAACCGTTGGGAAAAACCAAAGGTGGACATGATGGCGTCCCGCCTGAACAAAAAACTAGACAGATATTGCGCCAGGTCAAGGGACCCTCAGGCAATAGCGGTGGACGCTCTGGTAACACTGTGGGTGTACCAGTCAGAGTATGTGTTCCCTCTTATGCCTCTCATACCAAAAGTACTGAGAATCATAAGAGGGAGATGAGTAAGAACGATACTCGTGGTTCCGGATTGGCCAAGAAGGACTTGGTACCCGAAACTTCAAGAGATGTTCACGGAAGACCCGTGGCCTCTACCTGTAAGAAAGGACCTGCTCCAGCAGGGGCCTTGTCTGTTCCAAGACTTACCGCGGCCGCGTTTGACGGCATGGCGGTTGAACGCCGGATCCTGAAAGGGCATTCCAGATGAAGTCATCCCTACCCTGGTCGAAGACAGGAAGGATGTAACCGCAAAACATTTTCACCGCATTTGGTGAAGATATGTTGCGTGGTGTGAGGCCAAGAAGGCCCCTACAGAGGAATTCCAACTGGGTCGTTTCCTACATTTCCTGAAAACAGGACTGTCTGTGGGCCTAAAGTTAGGGTCCATTAAGGTTCAAATTTCGGCCCTGTCGAATTTCTTCCAGAAAGAACTGGCTTTAGTGCCTGACGTTCAGATGTTTGTAAAAGGGGTACTGCATATACAGCCTCCTTTTGTGCCCCAGTGGCACCTTGGGATCTCAATGTTGTTTTGAGTTTCCTAAAGTCACATTGGTTTGAACCACTCACCACTGTGGACTTAGCATCGTCACCTTCCATGTGAGATATTTTATTAGCCCTGGCTTCAGCCAGGCGTGTGTCAGAATTGGCGGCTTTATCATATATAAAGCCCTTACTTAATTTTTCATTCTGACAGGGCAGAATTGAGGACTCGTCCTCAATTTCTCCTTAAGGTGTTTTCTGTTTTTCACATGAACCAACCTATTGTGGTACCTGCGGGTACTAGGGACTTGGAGGACTCCAAGTTACTTGACGTTGTCAGGGCCCTGAAAAATATGTTTCCAGGACGGCTGGAGTCAGAAAATCTGACTCGCTGTTTAGCCTGTGTGCACCCAACAAGATGGGTGCTCCTGCTTCTAAGCAGACGATTGCTCGCTGGATTTGTAATACAATTCAGTTTACACATTCTGTGGCAGGCCTGCCACAGCCAAAATCTGTAAAAGCCCATTCCAAAAGGAAGGGGGCTCATCTTGGGCGACTGCCCGAGGGGTCTCGGCTTTACAGCTTTGCCGAGCAGTTACTTGGTCAGGGGCAAACGCGTTTGCTAAATTCTACAGGTTTGATACCCTGGCTGAGGAGGACATGGAGTTCTCTCATTCGGTGCTGCAGGGTCGTCCGCACTCTCCCGCCCGTTTGGGAGCTTTGGTATAATCCCCATGGTCCTTACGGAGTCCCAGCATCCACTAGGACGTCAGAGAAAATAAGATTTTACTTACCGATAAATCTATTTCTCGTAGTCCGTAGTGGATGCTGGGCGCCCATCCCAAGTGCGGATTGTCTGCAATACTTGTACATAGTTATTGTTACAAAAATCGGGTTATTTTTGTTGTGAGCCGTCTTTTCAGAGGCTCCTTCGTTGTTATCATACTGTTAACTGGGTTCAGATCACAGGTTGTACGGTGTGATTGGTGTGGCTGGTATGAGTCTTACCCGGGATTCAATATCCTTCCTTATTATGCACGCTCGTCCGGGCACAGTATCCTAACTGAGGCTTGGAGGAGGGTCATAGGGGGAGGAGCCAGTGCACACCACCTGATCCTAAAGCTTTTATTATTGTGCCCTGTCTCCTGCGGAGCCGCTATATCCCCATGGTCCTTACGGAGTCCCAGCATCCACTACGGACTACGAGAAATAGATTTATCGGTAAGTAAAATCTTATTATATATACTGTACATGTGTTATATTGTATGCATATCCTTTTAAATATCAAATATATATATGAATGAGCGTTGGAACTCAGACAAGGGCCCTCATTCCGAGTCGTTCGCTCGGTATTTTTCATCGCATCGCAGTGAAATTCCGCTTAGTACGCATGCGCAATAATCGCACTGCGACTGCGCCAAGTAATTTTACAATGGAGATAGTATTTTTACTCACGGCTTTTTCATCGCTCCGGCGATCGTAATGTGATTGACAGGAAATGGGTGTTACTGGGCGGAAACAGGCCGTTTTATGGGCGTGCGGGAAAAAACGCTACCGTTTCCGGAAAAAACGCAGGAGTGGCCGGGGAAACGGGGGAGTGTCTGGGCGAACGCTGGGTGTGTTTGTGACGTCAAACCAGGAACGACAAGCACTGAACTGATCGCAGATGCCGAGTAAGTCTGAAGCTACTCTGAAACTGCTAAGTAGTTTGTAATCGCAATATTGCGAATACATCGGTCGCAATTTTAAGAAGCTAAGATACACTCCCAGTAGGCGTAGGCTTAGCGTGAGCAACTCTGCTAAATTCGCCTTGCGAGCGATCAACTCGGAATGAGGGCCAATGTGCGCAAGTGCTTGTTTTCTCCTAAGGGATGTAGTGTTTGCGACGTACAGCGCACTTTTATCGTATATGGTAATAAGATGCGCTGTGCGTCCGCAGCATATATTAACGCTGGCATTATAAATATTTATTAGAAATGAATCTGAATCTAACAAGATCCACATCTGGAAGACCCCACTTGTCCACGCGAAGTTGAAACACCTCCGGATGGAGGCTCCACTCTCCGGCATGTACGTCCTGACGACTGAGATAGTCCGCTTCCCAGTTCAGGATGCCCGGAATGAACACTGCGGATATGGCTGGCAAATGGCGCTCCGTCCACTGAAGAATCCGTGATACCTCCTTCATTGCTATGCGGCTTCGAGTGCCGCCTTGATGAATTATGTACGCCACCGTAGTGACGTTGTCCGACTGTACTTGAACAGGTCTGTTCTTTATTAGATGCTGGGCCATTGTCAACGCATCGAACACTGCTCACAGTTCCAGAATATTGATCGGGAGCAGAGACTCCTCCTTGGTCCACCGACCCTAAAGAGAGTGTTGTTCCAACACCGCGCCCCAACCTCTCAGACTGGCATCCGTCGTCAGAAGGACCCAGTTGGATATCCAGAAGGGACGGCCCCTGCTCAATTGTTGGTCCTGAAGCCACCAGCTCTGTGAAAGGCAGACCTCCGGAGACAATGAGATCATGTGAGATCTGATCCGGTGAGGCAGGCCGTCCCACTTGGTCAGAATTAACTTCTGCAGAGGGCGAGAGTGGAATTGAGCATACTCCATCATGTCGAAAGCACACACCATGAGACACAGCACTTGCATTGCCGAATGTATCGACACTTGCGGACGATATAGGAAGCATCGAATCTTGTCCTGAAGCTTCAGGACTTTCTCCTGAGACAGGAACAACCGTTGGTTGCGAGTGTCCAATAACGCTCCCAGATGTAACATGCTCCGAGCAGGAACCAGGGAGGATTTCTTCCAGTTGATCAGCCACCCATGGGCTTTCATGCACTGGACCGTCAGATTGAGATGACACAGGAGAAGTTCCAGGGAATTTGCCAGGATCAATAAATCGTCCAAGTACGGTAGGATCATGACCCCTTGACGGCGGAGTGTAGCCGTCATGACCGCCATAACTTTGGTTAAAACTAGCGGAGCCGTTGTCAAACGAAAGGGTAACGCCCGAAATTGGTAATGAAGGTTGCCCACCGCAAACCGCAGGTACTGCTGATAAGATACCGCAATAGGAATATGTAGGCAGGCATCCTGTATGTCCAGGGAGACCATATAGTCCCAAGGCTCCATGGCCAGAACAATAGAGCGCAGCGTTTCCATACGAAACTTGGAGATCCGCACATGCTTGTTTTAGGACTTCAGATTGAGAATGGGCCGCGAGGACCCGTTCGGTTTCGGGATTAGAAATAGCGGTGAATAGAACCCCCTGCCTCTCCGAGCCAGAGGCACCTGAACTACCACTCCTGTGGTCACAAGGGAATGTACCACCGAGTGCAACGTGTTTGCTTTTGCCGGATCCAAAGGCACATCTGTCAGGGGACGATTCTTGAAGGGTATGGCGTAACCTCGAGCGACGACTTCCCTTGCCCCGGTACCTGAAGTGGTCTTCAACCATTCCTGGGCAAAACCTAGAAGTCGGGCCCCCACCCTGGGATCCCCCAGAGGGAGGCCCGCCCCGTCGTGCGTCAGTCTTGTCAGCCTTGGAAGCTGGCTGACGGGCAGCCCAGGCACGCTTCTGTCTGGGCTTGGCAGGTCTGGAAGCAAGAGCTTGCTTTGGGTACGCCTGACCTTTTGCTTTTCCTGGAGGCCGAAAGGGCCGAGGGATAGTACTTTTAGCCTTCTGTGCTGAAGGAGCCGTACTAGGTAGGCAAGCTGTTTTAGCAGTAGCCAAATCAGCCACAATCTTATTGAGGTCTTCTCCAAAGAGAATGTCTCACTTGAAAGGAAGCACCTCCAGGGTTTTCTTGGAATCTATATCCACCGACCAGGATCTCAACCAAAGGATACATCTGGCCAAGACGGACGTAGTAGAAGCCTTGGCCGCGAGCACCCCGGTATCGGAGGCCGCCTCCTTAAAGTACAGAGAAGCCGTGGCAATATACGAGAGACATTGTCGAGCATGCACAGATGCATTGGAAGGCAGTTCCGCCTCAAGTTCCTGAGCCCACACCTCATCAGCTTCAGCAGCCCAAGTCGCTGCAATCGTTGGCCTATGCACAGCCCCCGTTAGGGTATAAATCGCTTTTAAACAGCCCTCCACACGTCGATCCGTCGGTTCCTTCAGAGAGGTGACGGTAATTACTGGCAGAGCAGAGGAAACAACCATACGCGCCACACGAGAATCTACAGGTGGAGGTGTTTCCCAATTTTTACAGACCTCCGCAGAGAGAGGATAGCGAGCCAACAGTCTTTTATTCGGTGTGAATTTTGTCCCCGAATTTTCCCAGGATTCCTGACGTATGTCAACCAGGTGTTCAGAATGAGGTAAAACTTGTTTAACCACCTTCTTATGTTTAAACCTATACGGTTTCTTGGAGACAGCATCAGGCTCAGGATCATCAGACACCTGAAAAATAAGCAGATTGTCTCAATCAAATCCAGGACATCCACCAATGACTTCCCGTCCACATCAGAAGCATCAGTGTCCGTGTCTGTGGGGTCAGTATATACACCGTCCTCGTCAGAGGACGTGTCTGGAATAGCAGTGGATTGAGAGGAGGTAATGGCCCGTTTAGAAGACGACTTAGTCTTAGACGGGCGAGAGTGACACTTAGATTTAGTCATAGACCGTTTCAAATGCTGTAACTGAGTGGAAAGCTGATCCGCCCATGGCGGGTTAACAGCAGGGACCATAAACTGTTGCAGTGGCACAGGTGGTCCCACAGGGGGCGTCAGTTAAGTTACAAGCGTGTATAACAATGTGGAAAATGTAGCCCAAGGTTTGTCTTGGGATGCCCCAGGTGCTACCGACCCACTGGGGGGTAAGGAACCCCCTGAACCTGAACTCTCAGCTGCCATACTATCCTCCGTAACGTCCGCGGCCTTACTACCACGCAGTGTGGGATAAACCCCAGCGTCGTTGCCATGTGTAGCAGACATAACTATGTGCACAATACTGCGCAACCTGGTACAAAGTGTAGCAGCATTATACCTAGCAAGAACTCTCAATAAAGCCTATGATAGCTTATGAACCGGGAGTTCAAGAGATATAAACTATTTGGTGACTATAAATCAGAAGTAAAAATACACTGACAGTATATCTTGTGATACAAACCTATATTAAACAGAGAAAACCTGAAACACTTGGCCCCTTCAGGTATAGCAATATAGGAATAGCCCACTGAGTGAAATACCCTTTTATAAGGCAACCACGCAGCAGCTACATGCACACACACATATAGTCACAAGCGTACCATGCAGAAATGATGTACCATAAAACTGCACTGGACTAGCAATACACAGTAATACTTAGTATTGCTATATGTGTTAACAATAGATTTAGCAAAGCACAATAAACATTGGATGTATATCACAGGGTGTTTGAACCACACAACCCTGAATGTATGCACTCTTTGTTAACCAACACTGTCCCAGTGACCGGTAGAATACTTAAGTGTCCTGTAAGAAGCACAGCACTGGCAAACAGGCGGTTCTACAGAGGAGGATGTGCCCCAGCAGTCCTAGAAACAGCTCAGCTCAATCTGTGATGGCCGCTGGTCAGGAGTGAGCCGCTGGTCAGGAGTGAGGGAGATATGAAGCTCCAAGGCGGGAACATTGCAGAAATGGCGCCCTGGGGCTGGGGGGAGGGGCCTCAGGTCTGACCTGCTCCCCCTGCTGGCATCCCCACCGGGCGCTGCGGGCAGTAAAAAGCGGGGTTAATATAGTAGAAAAACCCCCAGACCTGTGCCCCTTAACTGTCTCTGGTGGCTAGTGGAGCGGCTGCCCAGTACTCAGTGTCCACGCCAGCGCGCGCGCGGCCCGCCTCCTACGGCCGCGCTGGATTGAGGTAAAGTGCAGGCACAGAAGCCCCTTACCTCCCCCTTAACTGCGGCCCCACGATCCGGGAGGACGGCGGCGTGTGTGTGTGACTGACATCTGAAGAAACCGGCGCCTCCGCTGCAGTGACCCGGCAACCAGGGCGCGGGAGTATACAGCGCCGCTGGGGGTGCCGGAGCTGCAGCCCTTGTAGATGTTGTAAAAAAATCTTCTTCTTTCTTTAAAATAAAGCTATGAATAGGCTGCCTGAGGCAGCGCCCTGTTAAGTGCCTGCTTACTGCATGGCACCAACTTACAAACTGAGCTCCCTGTGCATGGAGGCGGGGTTATAGAGGAGGCAGCGCTGAGCATCTTGGGTACAGTCAAAAGCTTTGAGCCTGTACAGAAAGATAGAAGGGATGCAACTCCTGGCGCTATAACATAATATTTAACACTCTAAAGGTCCATACAAACTTAACGATAAAATGAGCGACGTCGCTCATTTTCCCCCTCCTTGAGCGACGTCGCTCATTTTATCGTCAAGTGTGTATGCCGCCAGCGACGACCGATGAGCGGCCCCGCGGGTCGGCAACGATCGTCGCTGTCGGTAGGGCATGCATGAAGGATGTGGACTGTCGTCCACGACCTTCATGCAGGGCTGGCGGGGGCGTGAGGTCCCTGAGCGATATGAGCGGTCATATCGCTCAGTGCGAACAGGCGGCCGCCGACCGGCCGGCCCGGGAGGGGGAAACATTAGACGATGTCACTCACAGAGCGACATCGTCTAATGTGTATGGGCCATAAGTGTACATATATCAACAATTACACAATACGTTACTTTCAGTAGATCCTCAGGATTTTCTTCCTCTCTTATCTTCTTCTTATATTCATCCAGTGTTATATTCCAATGGTGTGAATGATATGTAAAAAAAATAAGATTTTACTTACCGGTAAATCTATTTCTCGTAGTCTGTAGTGGATGCTGGGGGACTCCGTAAGGACCATGGGGAATAGACGGGCTCCGCAGGAGACATGGGCACTTTAAGAAAGAATTTAGATTCTGGTGTGCTCTGGCTCCTCCCTCTATGTCCCTCCTCCAGACCTCAGTTAGAGAAACTGTGCCCGGAAGAGCTGACAGTACAAGGAAAGGATTTTGGTTATCCAGGGCAAGATTCATACCAGCCACACCAATCACACCGTATAACTTGAGATAAACTGACCCAGTCAACAGTATGAACAACAGAGCAAAAGGTCCAACCCTGATGCAACCATAACATAACCCTTATTGAAGCAATAACAAGCATTGCAGAAGAAGTCCGCACTTGGGACGGGCGCCCAGCATTCACTACGGACTACGAGAAATAGATTTACCGGTAAGTAAAATCTTATTTTCTCGAACGTCCTAGTGGATGCTGGGGACTCCGTAAGGACCATGGGGATTATACCAAAACTCCCAAACGGCGGGAGAGTGCGGATGACTCTGCAGCACCGATTGAGTAAACACAAGGTCCTCCTCAGCCAGGGTATCAAACTTGTAGAACTTTGCAAAAGTGTTTGAACCTGACCAAGTAGCCGCTCGGCAAAGCTGTAATGCAGAGACCCCTCGTGCAGCCGCCCAAGAAGAGCTCACCATCCTAGTGGAATGGGCCTTAACTGATTTTGGATGCGGCAATCCAGCCGCAGAATGAGCCTGCTGAATCGTGTTACAGATCCAGCGAGCAATAGTTTGCTTTGAAGCAGGAGCACCAAGCTTGTTGGAAGCAACAAACAAAGATTCTGTTTTCCTGACCCTAGCCGTTCTGGCTACATAAACCTTCAAAGCCCTGACCATATCAAGCAACTCGGAATCCTCCAAGTCAGTAGTAGCCACAGGCACCAGGTTGGTATATATGAAAGGATGAAACCACTTTCGGCAGAAATTGTGGACGGGTCCGCAATTCTGCTCTATCCGCATGGAAAACCAGATAGGGGCTTTTATGTGACAAAGCCGCCAACTCTGACACACGCCTAGCCGAAGCCAAGGCTAATAGCATGACCACCTTCCACGTGAGATATTTCAACTCCACCGTTTTGAGTGGTTCAAACCAGTGTGATTTCAGGAAACTCAACACCACGTTAAGATCCCAAGGTGCCACTGGAGGCACAAAAGGGGGCTAAATATGCAGCACTCCCTTTACAAACGTCTGAACTTAAGGTAGAGAAGTCAACTCCTTTTGAAAGAAAATGGATAGGGCCGAAATCTGGACCTTAATGGAACCCAATTTTAGGCCCAAATTCACTCCTGACTGCAGGAAGTGAAGGAAACGGCCCAGCTGGAATTCCTCCATAGGGGCATTCCTGGCCTCACAGCAAGCAACATATTTTCGCCATATACGGTGATAATATTGAGCTGTCACGTCCTTCCTAGCCTTTATCAGCGTAGGAATGACCTCCTCCAGAATGCCTTTCTCCGCTAGGATCCGGCGTTCAACCGCCATGCCGTCAAACGCAGCCGCGGTAAGTCTTGGAACAGACAGGGCCCCTGTTGCAACCAGTCCTGTCTTAGAGGAAGAGGCCACGGTTCCTCTGTGAGCATTTCTTGCAGATCTGGATACCAAGTCCTTCGTGGCCAATCTGGAACAATGAGTATCGTTCTCACTCCTCTTTTTCTTATTATTCTCAGCACCTTGGGTATGAGAGGAAGAGGAGGAAATACATAGACCGACTGCAACACCCATGGTGTCACCAGGGCGTCTACAGCTATCGCCTGAGTGTCTCTTGACCTGGCGCAATACCTCTGTAGTTTTTTGTTGAGGCGGGATGCCATCATGTCCACCTGTGGCAGTTCCCCCCGACATGCAGTCTGTGCGAAGACTTCCTGATGAAGTCCCCACTCTCCCGGGTGGAGGTCGTGTCCCGGGATGAACACTGCTGACAGTGCGCTTACGTGAATTTCCGCCCAGCGAACAATTCTGGCATGAGCCACTGCGGTGATGGTGTCTGACTGAATCAGAACCGGTTGGTCGCGAAGCAGGGTCTCCGCTTGACGTAGGGTGTTGTATACGGCCCTTAGTTCCAGGATGTTGATGTGAAGGCAAGTCTCCTGACTTGACCACAGACCTTGGAAATTTCTTCCCTGTGTGACTGCTCCCCACCCTCGGAGGCTTGCATCCGTGGTCACCAGGACCCAGTCCTGTATGCCGAATCTGCGGCCCTCGAGAAGGTGAGCACTCTGCAGCCACCACAGGAGAGACACCCTGGCCCTGGGGGATAGGGTGATTAACCGATGCATCTGAAGATGTGATCCGTACCACTTGTCCAGTAAGTCCCATTGAAAGGTCCTCGCATGGAACCTGCCGAAGGGAATGGCCTCGTATGATGCCACCATCCTTCCCAGTACTCGAGTGCAGTGATGCACTGACACCTGTTTTGGTTTTAATAGGTTCCTGACCAGTGTCATGAGCTCCTGAGCTCTCTCTATTGGGAGATAAACCCTTTTCTGGTCTGTGTCTAGAATCATGCCTAGGAAAGGCAGACGAGCCGTAGGAATCAACTGCGACTTTGGAATATTTAGAATCCAGCCATGTTGCCGTTACACTTCCAGAGAAAGTGCTACGCTGATCAGCAACTGCTCTCTTGATCCCGCTTTTATGAGGAGATCGTCCAAGTATGGGATAATTGCGACCCCTTGCTTCCGCAGGAGTACCATCATTTCCGCCATTACCTTGGTAAATATTCTCGGTGCCGTGGAGAGACCAAACGGCAACGTCTGAAATTGGTAATGACAATCCTGTACCACAAATCTGAGGTACGCCTGATGAGGTGGATAAATGGGGACATGAAGGTATGCATCCTTTATGTCCAGAGACACCATAAAATCCCTCCCTTCCAGGCTTGCGACGACCGCTCTCAGCGATTCCATCTTGAACTTGAACCTTTTAAGGTATATGTTCAGGGATTTTAAATTCAATATGGGTCTGACCGAACCGTCCGGTTTCGGGACTACAAACATGGTCGAATAATAACCCCTTCCTTGTTGAAGGAGGGGAACCTTGACCACCACCTGTTGAAGATACAATTTGTGAATTGCAGTTAACACTATTTCCCTCTCGTGGGGGGAAAGCCGGCAGGGCCGTCGGTGAGGGGGCATCTCCTCGAAGTCCAGCTTGTATCCCTGAGACACAATATCTATTGCCCAGGGATCCAACAGGGAGTGAACCCACTTGTGGCTGAAATTTCGAAGGCGTGCCCCCACCGGGCCTAGCTCCGCCTGTGGAGCCCCAGCGACATGTGGTGGATTTTGTAGAGGCCGGGGAAGACTTCTGTTCCTGGGAACTAGCTGTGTTGTGCAGCTTCTTTCCTCTGCCCCTGCCTCTGGCAAGAAAGGACGCACCTCGGACTTTCTTGTTTCTTTGTGATCGAAAGGACTGCAATTGATAATGTCGTGCTTTCCTAGGCTGTGTGGGAATATAAGGCAAAAGATCAGAATTACCAGCCATAGCTGTGGAGACCAGGTCCGAGAACCCTTCTCCACATAATCCTTCAGCCATGTAAGGTAAACCTTCCATATGCCTCTTAAGTCGGCATCACCTGTCCATTGCATGTTCCACAGGACACGTCAAGCAGAAATCGACATAGCGTTGACTCTAGAACCCAGTAGACTAATGTCTCTTTGGGCATGTTTTATATATATATATCTAAGACAGCATCTTTATATATATATATATATATATATATATATATATATATATATATATATATATATATATACATACTAGGGTCTCAATCTCTGCTGATAAGGTATCTGTCCACGCTGCTACAGCACTATAAACCCATGCCGACACAATCGCCGGTCTGAGTAGTGTACCAGAATGTGTAAATGGACTTCAAAGTACTTTTACTGCATGCTATCTGCAGGATCCCCGAGGATAGCTGTTAAGTTAGCGCTTCCTTTTGGGCAAACGTGACACCCTAGGGGAAGATTCCCATCGTATCCTGGCCCTAGTAGGGAAAGGATACTCCCTGAGAATTCTTTGTGGGAAACTGCAGTCTCTTGTCTGGAGATTCCCGCTCTTTTTCTTCACGAGAGGAGGGAAATTTACCTCAGCTTTCTTCCCCTTAAACATGTGTACCCTTGTGTCAGGGACAGATGAGTCATCAGTGATATGCAAAACATTTTTTATTACAATAATCATATATTGAAAGCTTTCCTGCCATTTTAGCTGTAACTTTGCATTATCGTAGTCGAAACTGGAGTCAGACTCCGTGTCGATATCAGTGTCTATTATTTTGGATAGTGATCATTGAGAGACTCTGAAGGTCTCTGCGACATAGGGACAGACATGGGTAGATTCCCTGTCTGTTCTCTAATCTTTTGTGCTATAAATTTACCTTAGCACTTAATTTCACATATCCAAACAGGTATCGGCGTTGTCGACGGAGACACCACTCACATTTGCTCCATCTCCTCCTTAGGGGAGCCTTTTACCTCAGACATGTCGACACACGCGTACCGACACACCACACACTCAGGGAATGCTCATCTGAAGACAATTCCCCCACAAGGCCCTTTGGAGAGACAGAGAGAGAGTATGCCAGCACACACCCCAGCGCTATAAACCCAGGAATAAATAAGATTTTACTCACCAGTAAATCTATTTCTCGTAGTCCGTAGTGGATGCTGGGACTCCGTAAGGACCATGGGGAATAGCGGCTCCGCAGGAGACTGGGCACAACTAAAGAAAGCTTTAGGACTACCTGGTGTGCACTGGCTCCTCCCACTATGACCCTCCTCCAGACCTCAGTTAGGATACTGTGCCCGGAAGAGCTGACACAATAAGGAAAGATTTTGAATCCCGGGTAAGACTCATACCAGCCACACCAATCACACCGTATAACTCGTGATACTATACCCAGTTAACAGTATGAAATATAACTGAGCCTCTCAACAGATGGCTCAACAATAACCCTTTAGTTAGGCAATAACTATAAACAAGTATTGCAGACAATCCGCACTTGGGATGGGCGCCCAGCATCCACTACGGACTACGAGAAATAGATTTACCGGTGAGTAAAATCTTATTTTCTCTAACGTCCTAAGTGGATGCTGGGACTCCGTAAGGACCATGGGGATTATACCAAAGCTCCCAAACGGGCGGGAGAGTGCGGATGACTCTGCAGCACCGAATGGGCAAACTCTAGGTCCTCCTCAGCCAGGGTGTCAAACTTGTAGAATTTAGCAATGTGTTTGACCCCGACCAAGTAGCTGCTCGGCAAAGTTGTAGAGCAGAGGCCCCTCGGGCAGCCGCCCAAGAAGAGCCCCTTTCCTCGTGGAATGGGCTTTCACTGATTTAGGATGCGGCAGTCCAGCCGCAGAATGTGCAAGCTGAATCGTGCTACAGATCCAGCGAGCAATAGTCTGCTTAGAAGCAGGAGCACCCAGCTTGTTGGGTGCACACAGGATAAAAAGCGAGTCAGTTTTCCAGACTCCAGCCGTCCTGGAAACATATACTTTTCAGGGCCCTGACTACGTCCAGTAACTTGGAATCCTCCAAGTCCTAAGTAGCCGCAGGCACCACAATAGGTTGGTTCACATGAAAAACTGATACCACCTTAGGAAAGAATTGGGAACGAGTCCTCAATTCCGCATTATCCATATAAAAAATAAGAATTTACTTACCGATAATTCTATTTCTCGTAGTCCGTAGTGGATGCTGGGGACTCAGTCAGGACCATGGGGTTTAGCGGCTCCGCAGGAGACAGGGCACAATAATAAAAGCTTTAGGATCAGGTGGTGTGCACTGGCTCCTCCCCCTATGACCCTCCTCCAAGCCTCAGTTAGGATACTGTGCCCGGACGAGCGTGCATAATAAGGAAGGATATTGAATCCCGGGTAAGACTCATACCAGCCACACCAATCACACCGTACAACCTGTGATCTGAACCCAGTTAACAGTATGATAACAACGAAGGAGCCTCTGAAAAGATGGCTCACAACAAGAATAACCCGATTTTTGTAACAATAACTATGTACAAGTATTGCAGACAATCCGCACTTGGGATGGGCGCCCAGCATCCACTACGGACTACGAGAAATAGAATTATCGGTAAGTAAATTCTTATTTTCTCTAACGTCCTAAGTGGATGCTGGGGACTCCGTCAGGACCATGGGGATTATACCAAAGCTCCCAAACGGGCGGGAGAGTGCGGATGACTCTGCAGCACCGAATGAGAGAACTCCAGGTCCTCCTCAGTCAGGGTGTGCCCCTGACCAAGTAGCAGCTCGGCAAAGTTGTAAAGCCGAGACCCCTCGGGCAGCCGCCCAAGATGAGCCCACTTCCTTGTGGAATGGGCTTTTACTGATTTTGGCTGTGGCAAGCCTGCCACAGAATGTGCAAGCTGAATTGTACTACAAATCCAGCGAGCAATCGTCTGCTTAGAAGCAGGAACACCCATCTTGTTGGGTGCATACAGGCTAAACAGCGAGTCAGATTTTCTGACTCCAGTCGTCCTGGAAACATATATTTTCAGGGCCCTGACAATGTCAAGTAACTTGGAGTCCTCCAAGTCCCTAGTAGCCGCAGGTACCACAATAGGTTGGTTCATGTGAAAAACAGAAAACACCTTAAGGAGAAATTGAGGACGAGTCCTCAATTCTGCCCTGTCAGAATGAAAAATTAAGTAAGGGCTTTTATATGATAAAGCCGCCCATTCTGACACACGCCTGGCTGAAGCCAGGGCTAATAGAATCTTCACCTTCCATGTGAAATATTTTAATTCCACAGTGGTGAGTGGATCCAACCAATGTGACTTTAGGAAACTCAAAACAACATTGAGATCCCAAGGTGCCACTGGGGGCACAAAAGGAGGCTGTATATGCAGTACCCCTTTTACAAACGTCTGAACTTCAGGCACTGAAGCCAGTTCTTTCTGGAAGAAATTCGACAGGGTCGAAATTTGAACCTTAATGGACCCTAATTTTAGGCCCATAGACAGTCCTGTTTTCAGGAAATGTAGGAAACGACCCAGTTGGAATTCCTCTGTAGGGACCTTCTTGGCCTCACACCACGCAACATATTTTCGCCAAATGCGGTGAAAATGTTTTGCGATTACATCCTTCCTGGCTTCGACCAGGGTAGGGATGACTTCATCTGGAATGCCCTTTCAGGATCCGGCGTTCAACTGCCATGCCGTCAAACGCAGCCGCGGTAAGTCTTGGAACAGACAAGGCCCCTGCTGGAGCCGGTCCTCTCTTAAAGGTAGAGGCCACGGTTCTTCCGTGAGCATCTCTTGAAGTTCCGGGTACCAAGTCCTTCTTGACCCATCCGGAACCACGAGTATCGTTCTTACTCATCTCCTTCTTATGATTCTCAGTACTTTTGGTATGAGATGCATAGGAGGGAACACATACCCTGACTGGTATACCCACAGTGTTACCAGAGCGTCCACCGCTATTGCCTGAGGGTCCCTTGACCTGGCGCAATATCTGTCTAGTTTTTTGTTCAGGCGGGACGCCATCATGTCCACCTTTGGTTTTTCCCAACGGTTTACAATCATGTGGAAGACTTCCCGCTGAAGTCCCCACTCTCCCGGGTGGAGGTTATGCCTGCTGAGGAAGTCTGCTTCCCAGTTTTCCACTTCCGGAATTAACACTGCTGAGAGTGTTATCACATGATTTTTCGCCCAGCGAAGAATCCTTGCAGTTTCTGCCATTTCCCTCCTGCTTCATGTGCCGCCCTGTCTGTTTACGTGGGCGACTGCCGTGAGGTTGTCCCACTGGATCAATACCGGCTGACCTTGAAGCAGAGGTCTTGCTAAGCTTAGAGCCTTGTAAATTGCCCTTAGCTCCAGTATATTTATGTGGAGAGAAGTCTCCAGACTTGATCACACTCCCTGGAAATTTTTTCCTTGTGTGACTGCTCCCCAGCCACTCAGGCTGGCATCCGTGATCACCAGGACCCAGTCCTGAATGTCGAATCTGCGGCCCTTTCATAGATGAGCACTCTGCAGCCACCGCAGAAGAAAACACCCTTGTCCTTGGAGACAGGGTTATCCGCTGATGCATCTGAAGATGCGATCCGGACCATTTTCCCAGCAGATTCCACTGAAAGGTTCTTGCGTGAAATCTACCGAATGGGATCGCTTTGTAAGAAACCACCATTTTTCACAGGACCCTTGTGCAATGATGCACTGATACTTTTCCTGGTTTTAGGAGGTTCCTGACTAGCTCGGATAACTCCCTGGCCTTCTTCTCCGGGAGAAAACATCCTTTTCTGGACTGTGTCCAGAATCATTCCTAGGAACATTAGACGTGTCGTCGGAAAAGCTGCGATTTTGGAATATTTAGAAACCACTCCTGCTGTCGTAGAACTACTTGAGATAGTGCTACTCCGACCGCCAACTGTTCTCTGGACCTTGCCCTTATCAGGAAAGCGTCCATATTTCTTTTAGGAAGAATCATCATTTCGGCCATTACCATGGTAAAGACCCGGGGTGCCGTGGACAATCCAAACGGCAGCGTCTGAACTGATAGTGACAGTTCTGTACCACGAACCTGAGATACCCTTGGTGAGAAGGGCAAAATTTGGACATGTAGGTAAGCGTCCCTGATATCCAGTGACACCATATCGTCCTGGTTCGCTATCACTGCTCTGAGTGACTCCATCTTGATTTGAACCCTTGTATGTAATTGTTCAAATCTTTTAGATCTCACCGAGCAGTTTGGCTTCAGTACCACAATATAGTGTGGAATAATACCCCTTCCCTTGTTGTAGGAGGGGTACTTTGATTATCACCTGCTGGGAATACAGCCTGTGAATTTTTTCCCAATACTGCCTCCCTGTCGGAGGGAGACGTTGGTAAAGCAGACTTCGGGAACTTGTGAGGGGAAGACGTCTCGAATTTCCAATGTACACCTGGGATACTATGTGTAGGATCCAGGAGTCCACTTGCGAGTGAGCCCACTGCGTGCTGAAACTCTTGAGATGACCCCCCACCGCACCTGAGTCCGCTTGTATGGCCCTAGCGTCATGCTGCGGACTTGGCAGAAGCTGTGGAGGACTTCTGTTCCTGGGAATGGGCTGCCTGCTGCAGTCTTCTTCCCTTTCCTCTAACCCTGGGCAGATATGACTGGCCTTTTGCCCGCCTGCCTTTATGGGTACGAAAGGACTGAGACTGAAAAAACTGTGTCCTTTTCTGCTGAGATGTGACTTGGGGTAACAAAAGTGGATTTTCCAGCTGTTGCCATGGCCACCAGGTCCGATGGACCGCCCCTTTATACGGCAATACTTCCATGTGCCGTCTGGAATCTGCATCACCTGACCACTGTCGTGTCTATAAACATCGTCTGGCAGATATGGACATCACATCTACTCTTGATGTCAGAATGCAAATATCCCTCTGCGCATCTCGCATATATAGAAATGCATCCTTAAAATGCTCTATAGTCAATAAAATATTGTTCCTGTCAAGGGTATCAATATTTTCAGTCAGGAAATCCGACCAAGCCCCCCCAGCGCTGCACATCCAGGCTGAGGCGATTGCTGGTCGTAGTATAACACCAGTATGTGTGTATATACTTTTTAGGATATTTTTCAGCTTCCTATCAGCTGGCTCCTTGAGGGCGGCCGTATCTGGAGACGGTAACGCCACTTGTTTTTATAAGCGTGTGAGCGCCTTATCCACCCTAAGGTGTGTTTCCCAACTCGCCCTCACTTCTGGCGGGAAAGGGTATACCTCCAATAATTTTCTATCGGAGGAAACCCACGTATCATCACACACTTTAATTTATCTGATTCAGGAAAAACTACAAGTAGATTATTCCCACCCTACATAATACCCTTATTTGTGGTACTTGTAGTATCAGAAATATGTAACACCTCCTTCATTGCCCTTAACATGTAACGTGTGGCCCTAAAGGAAAATACGTTTGTTTCTTCACCGTCGACACTGAAGTCAGTGTCCGTGTCTGTGTCTGTGTCGACCAACTGAGGTAAATGGGCGTTTTTACAAGCCCCTGACGGTGTCTGAGACGCCTGGACAGGTACTAATTTGTTTGCCGGCCGTCTCATGTCGTCAACCGACCTTGCATCGTGTTGACATTATCACGTAATTCCTAAATAAGCCATCCATTCCGGTGTCGACTCCCTAGAGAGTGACATCACCAATACAGGCAATTTGCTCCGCCTCCTCACCAACATCGTCCTCCTACATGTCGACACACACGTACCGACACACAGCACACACACAGGGAATGCTCTGATAGAGGACAGGACCCCACTAGCCCTTTGGGGAGACAGAGGGAGAGTTTGCCAGCACACACCAAAAACGCTATAATTATACAGGGACAACCCCTTATACAAGTGTTTTCCCTTATAGCATTTTCACATATGTAATCATATCGCCAAATAAGTGCCCCCCCTCTCTGTTTTAACCCTGTTTCTGTAGTGCAGTGCAGGGGAGAGCCTGGGAGCCTTCCTCACAGCAGAGCTGAGCAGGAAAATGGCGCCGTGTGCTGAGGAGAATAGGCCCCGCCCCCTAAAACGGCGGGCTCTTCTCCCGGAGTTTGTGAGATCTGGCAGGGGTTAAATACATCCATATAGCCTCAAGGGCTATATGTGATGTATTTTAGCCATAAAAAAAGGTATAATACATTGCTGCCCAGGGCGCCCCCCCCAGCGCCCTGCACCCTCAGTGACCGCTGGTATGAAGTGTGCTGACAACAATGGCGCAAAGCTGCAGTGCTGTGCGCTACCTTATGAAGACTGAAAGTCTTCTGCCGCCTGTTTCTGGACCTCTGGACCTCTTCAACTTCGGCATCTGCAAGGGGGGTCGGCGGCACGGCTCCGGGACGAACCCCAGGGTGAGACCTGTGTTCCGACTCCCTCTGGAGCTAATGGTGTCCAGTAGCCTAAGAAGCAAATCCATCCTGCACGCAAGTGAGTTTACTTCTCTCCCCTAAGTCCCTCGTAGCAGTGAGCCTGTTGCCAGCAGGACTCACTGAAAATAAAAAACCTAACTTAAACTTTTATTCTAAGCAGCTCAGGAGAGCCACCTAGATTGCACCCTTCTCGGCCGGGCACAAGAATCTAACTGAGGCTTGGAGGAGGGTCATAGGGGGAGGAGCCAGTGCACACCACCTGATCCTAAAGCTTTTATTATTGTGCCCTGTCTCCTGCGGAGCCGCTAAACCCCATGGTCCTGACGGAGTCCCCAGCATCCACTTAGGACGTTAGAGAAAAACAGTTAAGGGCTTTTGCATGACAAAGCCGCCAATTCTGATACACGCCTGGCCGACGCCAAGGCCAACAGCATGCCCACTTTCCACGTGAGGTATTGTAGCTCCACGGATTTAAGTGGCTCAACCCAATGCGACTTCAGGAAATCCAACACCACGTTGAGATCCCACGGTGCCACTGGAGGCACAAACGGGGGCTGACTATGCAGCACTTCCTTAATAAAAGTCTGAACTTCAGGCAGTGAAGCCAGTTCTATTTTGGAAGAAAATCGATACAGACGAAATCTGGACCTTAATGGAATCCAATTTTAGGCCCATAGTCACCCTGACTGTAGGAAGTGCAGAAATCGACCTAGCTGAAATTCCTCCTTTGGGGCCTTCCTGGCCTCACAGCACGCAACATATTTCAGCCATATGCGGTGATAATGGTTTGCGTTCACTTCTTTCCTAGCTTTAATTAGCGTAGGGATAACTTCCTCCTGAATGCCCTTTTCCTTCAGGATCCGGCGTTCAACCGCCATGCCGTCAAACGCAGCCGCGGTACGTCTTGGAACAGACAGGCCCCCTGCTGCAGCAGGTCCTGTCTGAGCGGCAGAGGCCATGGGTCCTCTGAGATCATTTCTTGGGAGTTCTGGGTACCAAGCTCTTCTTGGTCAATCCGGAACAATGAGTATAGTTCTTACTCTTCTCCTTCTTATTATTCTCATTACCCTGGGTAAGAGAGGCAGAGAAGGGAACACATACACCGACTGGTACACCCACGGTGTTACCAGAGCGTCCACAGCTATCGCCTGAGGGTCCCTTGACCTGGCGCAATATCTTTGTAGCTTTTTGTTGAGGTGGGACGCCATCATGTCCACCTGTGGCCTTTCCCAACGGTGTACAATGATTTGGAAGACTTCTGGATGAAGTCCCTACTCTCCCGGGTGGAGGTCGTGTCTGCTGAGAAAGTCTGCTTCCCAGTTGTCCACTCCGGGAATGAACACTGCTGACAGTGCTAACACATGATTTTCCGCCCATCGGAGAATCCTTGTGGCTTCTGCCATCGCCATCCTGCTTCTTGTGCCGCCCTGTCGGTTTACATGAGCGACCACCGTGATGTTGCCTGACCAGATCAGCACCGGCCTGACTTAGGACATTGTCTAGCCATTTACAATGTCCTAAGTCTAGCCTGACTTAGGACATTGTAAATGGCCCTTAGTTCCAGAATATTTATGTGTAGGGAAGTCTCCTGACTTTTCCATAGTCCTTGGAAGTTTCTTCCCTGTGTGACTGCCCCCCAGCCTCAAAGGCTGGCATCCGTGGTCACCAGGACCCAGTCCTGTATGCCGAATCTGCGGCCCCCTAGAAGATGAGCACTCTGCAGCCACCACAACAGCGACACCCTGGCCCTTGGAGACAGGGTTATCCGCCGATGTATCTGAAGATGCGACCCGGACCACTTGTCCAACAGATCCCACTGGAGGATCCTTGCATGGGACCTGGCGAATGGAATTTCTTCGTAAGAAGCTACCATCTTTCCCAGGGCTCGCGTGCATTGATGCACCGACACCTGTATTTGTATTAGGAGGTCTCTGTCTAGAGACGACAACTCCTAGGACTTCTCCTCCGGGAGAAACCCTTTTTATCCTGTTCTGTATCCAGAATCAAACCCAGGAACAGTAGACGCGTCGTAGGAACCAGCTGCGACTTTGGAATATTCAGAATCCAGCCGTGCTGTTGTAGCACTTCCCGAGATAGTGCTACTCCGACGAACAACTGCTCCCTGGACCTCGCCTTTATAAGGAGATCGTCCAAGCACGGGATAATTATTTCGGCCATTACCTTGGTAAATACCCTCGGTGCCGGGGACAGACCAACGGCACCGTCTGGAATTGGTAATGACCATCCTGTACCACAATTTTGAGGTACTCCTTGTGAAGAGGGTAAATAGGGACATGCAGGTAAGCATCCTTGATGTCCAGTGATACCATGAAATTCTCCAGGCTTGCAATAATCGCCCTGAGCGATTCCATTTTGAACTTGAACCTTCGTATATAAGTGTTCAAGGATTTAAATTTTAGAATGGGTCTCACCGAACCGTCTGGTTCGGTACCACAACATTTTGGAATAGTAACCCCGGCCTTGTTGAAGGAGGGGTACCTTGATTTCACCTGCTGGAAGTACAGCTTGTGAATTGCCGCCAGTACTACCTCCCTTTCTCCGAGGGCAGCAGGCAAGGCTGATATGAGGTAACGGCGAGGGGCAGTCGCCTCGAACTCCAGCCTGTATCCCTGTGATACTACTTGCAGAACCTAGGGATCCACCTGTGGTCAAGCCCACTGGTCCCTGAAGTTCCCGAGACGCGCCCCCACCGCACCTGTCTCCACCTGTGGAGCCCCAGCGTCATGCGGTGGAATCAGAGGAAGCGGGGGAAGATTTTTGATCCTGGGAACTGGCTGTCTGGTGCAGCTTTTTCCTTCTTCCCTTGTCTCTGTGCAGAAAGGAAGCGCCTTTGACCCGCTTGCTTTTCTGAAGCCGAAAGGACTGTACCTTTTTCTGTGAGGAAACCTGAGGTAAAATTATTTCTTCCCAGCAGTTGCTGTGGATACGAGGTCCCAGAGACCATCCCCAAATAATTCCTCACTCTTATAAGGCTCTCTATGCGCTTTTTAAGTCAGCATCACCTGTCCAGTGACAGGTCTCTAATACCCTCCTGACAGAATGGACATTACATTTATTTTGGATGCCAGCCGGCAAAATATCCCTCTGTGCATCCCCCATATATAAGACAACGTCTTTAATATGTTTTTATGTTTGCCAACTATTATCCCTGTTTGACAGGGTCACCAACCACGCTGCAGCAGCACTATCTGCAGGTCTCAGTCTAGTACCCGAGTGTGTAAATACAGACTTCAGGATAGCCTCCTGTTTTTTTTTATCAACAGGTACCTATTAAAGTGGCCGTATCCTAAGACGGCAGTGCCACCTTTTTTGACAAACGTGTGAGCGCCTTATCCACCCTAGGGGATATCTCCCAGCGTAACTTATCCTCCTGGCGGGAAAGGGTACGCCATCAGTAACTTTTTATAAATTACCAGTTTCTTAACGGGGGAACCCACGCTTTTTACACACTTCATTTATTCATCTGATGGGGGAACAAAACACTGCCTGTTTTTTCTCCCCAAACCTAAAACCCATTTATAGAGGTTAAAGTCAGAAATGTATAACACTTTTTTTATTGCCGGGATCAAGTCACGGATTGGATTGTGTATATGTCTCAACCTTGTCGACACTGGAGTCAGACTCCGTGTCGACATCTGTGTCTGCCATCTGAGAGAGCGGGCGTTTTTGAGCCCCTGATGGCTTTTGAGACGCCTGGGCAGGCGCGGGCTGCGAAGCCGGCTGTCCCACAGCTGTTACGTCATCCACCCTTTTATGTAAGGAGTTGACACTGTCGGTTAATACCTTTTACCTCTCTATCCACTCTGGTGTCGGCCCCACAGGGGGCGACATCACATATATCGGCCTCTGTTCCGTCACCATATAAGCCTCCTCATTCAACATGTCGACACAGCCGTACCGACACACCGCAGACACACAGGGAATGCTCTAAACGAGGACAGGACCCACAAAAGCCCTTTGGGGGGACAGAGTGAGAGTATGCCAGCACACACCAGAGCGCTATATACTGCAGGGACTAACTGAGTTATGTCCCCTATAGCTTTATATCTATATATATAATGTATACTGCGCCTAAATTTAGTGCCCCCTCTCTCTTTTTTTTTAACCCTTGTAGACTGCAGGGGAGAGCCAGGGAGCTTCCCTCCAACGGAGCTGTGAGGGAAAATGGCGCCAGTGTGCTGAGGAGATAGGCTCCGCACCTTTTTCGCGGCCTATTCTCCCGTTTTTTATGGACTTCTGGCAGGGGTATTTACCTCATATATAGCCCCTGGGGCTATATATTGAGGTATTTTTGCCAGCCAAGGTGTTTTTATTGCTGCCTCAGGGCGCCCACCCCCAGCGCCCTGCACCCTCAGTGACCGGAGTATGAAGTGTGTGAGAGGAGCAATGGCGCACAGCTGCAGTGCTGTGCGCTACCTTGGTGAAGACTGAGTCTTCATGCCGCCGATTTTCCGGACCATCTTCTTGCTTCTGGCTCTGTAAGGGGGACGGCGGCGCGGCTCCGGGACCGAAAATCAAGGCTGGGCCTGCGGTCGATCCCTCTGGAGCTAATGGTGTCCAGTAGCCTAAGAAGCCCAATCCGGCTGCAAGCAGGCGAGTTCGCTTCTTCTCCCCTTAGTCCCTCGCTGCAGTGAGCCTGTTGCCAGCAGGTCTCACTGAAAAGAACAAATTCTAAGACTATAACTTTCTAAGAGCTCAGGAGAGCCCCTAGTGTGCATCCAACCTCGGCCGGGCACGAAATCTAACTGAGGCTTGGAGGAGGGTCATAGTGGGAGGAGCCAGTGCACACCAGGTAGTCTAAGATCTTTCTAGAGTGCCCAGCCTCCTTCGGAGCCCGCTATTCCCCATGGTCCTTACGGAGTTCCCAGCATCCACTAGGACGTTAGAGAAATATGATTTTTATATATGCGCACCATATAAAATGTTTTTTTAGGCAACCGGATTGGTTTGCGTTCCATTTTCCGGAAGTGATGCCGGATGACAACTTCCACATAACAAGATACATCCTGTTAATGTTGACATTTATCTGCGCTCCACGCCTATGGAAGTTGCGTTAGATGACGACTTCCGCGTCGTAGGAGACACCATGGCAACGTCGGCGCTGCAATGCACCGCGGTCTGGAGGAAGTGCGTCATCCTGAGCACACGCGGGCCCCGGAGCTTATCTGCTCCGAGTGCGCGATTAGTGCATTGTCTGATGCACCACTTTAGCGGGAGGTGCTGTACTGTGCCAGATAGGGATCTTGGGGCCAGCTTTATATTATGAATAATCATTAGAAATAATCATTGAATAGTGTGAGTTGGGGTACGCCTAGACCACGCTTCTGATCATTTATTTAAAGGACTTTTTGCACAGTGTTTTATATAGAGACAGACTGTTCTACACATGTATTATCTTTATTTTTTACATATCATTCACACCATTGGAATATAACACTGGATGAATATTAGAAGAAGATAAGAGGAAAAAAATCCTGAGGATCTACTGAAAGGAACGTATTGTGTAATTGTTGATATATGTACACTAAGAGTGTTAAATATTATGTTATAGCGCCAGGAGTTGCATCCCTTCTATCTTTCTGTACTTACCATTTGTGTGGGAGTGTAGTGACACTCTAAGAAAGGGCGCGGGGCTCAGGGCAGCTTATAGGCGCCATTGTGATAGGAGTTCCCATTTTTTTCTTTTTCTCTGGTCAAAAGCTTTGAGCCTGTTGGTGCCTCGGATCAAGATCCTACTCTACACCCCGATGTTAATCCTTGTGGAGCCCAGTGTACCCCGCACCAGAAATACACGGGTGTAGTAGGGTATGCCGGCGGCCAGGCTCCCGGCAACCAGCATACCGGCGCCGGAATCCCGACTGCCGGCATACCGACAGCTGGGCGAGCGCAAATGAGCCCCTTGCTGGCTCGCTGCGCTCGCCACGCTGCGGGCACGGTGGCCACACTAGCTATTCTCTCTCTAGAGGGGTCGTGGACCCCCAAGACGGAGAATAAAAAATGCTGGTATGCCGGCGGTCGGGATTCCGGCGCCGGTATGCTGGACGTCGGGAGCCGGCCGCTGGCAAACAGAAGACCACCCAAAATACACAAAGAGTATTATCCTGTGAGACACCTATATTAACTAGTAACCCTGACGCACTTAGCCCTCTGCAGGGTACAGAATATAGGGATAGCAATCTGAGTGAGATACACGGAATGGAAGTCACGCAGCAGCTGTATATGGACACACACTCAGTCACATGTACAATGCAGAAATTATGACAGGCAATAAAACTGCACTGGACTAGCAATACTAAGTAACACTAAGGAAAGCTATACAGATTAACAGATATAACAATGCACAGTAAAGACTGGATGTATAGCATAGGGAACTTGTACTATATTACCCTGAATAAATGCACTGTTTCTTAACTAACACTGTCAATAGACATGTAGAATACTTAAGTGTCCTGTAAAATGTACAGCGCTGACATGTAGGCGGCTTTACAGAGGAGGATTTGCCCAAGCAGTCCCAGTATCAGCTCAGCATGTGAAAATGGCACCCAAACGCTGACAGGAAGTGAGGGGGAGAGAGAGATGCAGCTCCAGGGCGGGAACATTTACTCTAAATGGCGCCCTGGGGGAGGGGCTACAGGTCAAAGCCATATCCCCTTGCTGGACTTCACCACCGGGTACTGTGGGCCATATAACAAACTGTTTTTGCGTATGTGTGTGTCTGACTGAAGAAAACCGAAGCCTCCAACCAGGGCGCGGGAGTATACAGCGCCGCTGGGGGAGGTGATGGAGCTGCAGCAGGAGATGTCTCACTGACATCTAACACTAACAGTGTCTCTGCTGCAGCCCTTGAAGTATTCAAAATTCACTTTAAAAAGCTCTTCTGAGGGTTGCTGGAGCAGCCCTGCCCGTTGTCTGCCTGCACTGCAGGCACCAACTACAAAACTGAGCTCCAGTGCACGTAGGCGGGGTTATAGAGGAGGCGGCGCTATGCATTCTGGGAACAGTCAAAGCTTTTAGCCTGTTGGTGCCTCGGATCAAGATCCTACTCTACACCCGATGTTTTTCCCTGTGGAACCCCAGTTGTATCCGCGCAGCAGAAAATAAGAATTTACTCACCGGTAATTCTATTTCTCGTAGTCCGTAGTGGATGCTGGGGACTACGTAAGGACCATGGGGAATAGACGGGCTCCGCAGGAGACTGGGCACTCTAAAAGAAAGATTAGGTACTATCTGGTGTGCACTGGCTCCTCCCTCTATGCCCCTCCTCCAGACCTCAGTTAGGGAAACTGTGCCCGGAAGACCTGACAAAACAAGGAAAGGATTTGGAATCCAGGGTAAGACTCATACCAGCCACACCAATCACACCGTACAACTTGTGATAACCATACCCAGTTAACAGTATGAACAACAACTGAGCCTCATTCAACGGATGGCTCATAACAATAACCCTTTAGTAAGCAATAACTATATACACGTATTGCAGAAGAAGTCCGCACTTGGGACGGGCGCCCAGCATCCACTACGGACTACGAGAAATAGAATTACCGGTGAGTAAATTCTTATTTTCTCTGACGTCCTAGTGGATGCTGGGGACTCCGTAAGGACCATGGGGATTATACCAAAGCTCCCAAACGGGCGGGAGAGTGCGGATGACTCTGCAGCACCGAATGAGCAAACTCAAGGTCCTCCTCAGCCAGGGAATCAAACTTATAGAACTTAGCAAATGTGTTTGAACCAGACCAAGTAGCGGCTCGGCAAAGCTGTAAAGCCGAGACCCCTCGGGCAGCCGCCCAAGACGAGCCCACCTTCCTTGTGGAATGGGCTTTCACTGATTTTGGATGCGGCAATCCTGCCGCAGAATGAGCCTGCTGAATCGTGTTACAGATCCAGCGAGCAATAGTTTGCTTTGAAGCAGGGGCACCCAGCTTGTTGGGTGCATACAGGATAAACAGCGAGTCAGTCTTCCCGACACTAGCCGTTCTAGTTACATAAATCTTCAAAGCCCGGACTACGTCCAGCAACTTGGATTCCTCCAAGTCACGCGTAGCTGCAGGCACCACAATAGGTTGGTTCAAATGAAACGATTATACCACCTTAGGGAGAAATTGGGGACGAGTCTGCAATTCTGCCCTGTCCATATGGAAGATCAGATAGGGGCTTTTACATGACAAAGCCGCCAATTCTGACACCCGCCTAGCCGATGCTAAGGCCAACAGCATGACCACTTTCCACGTGAGGTATTTTAGCTCCACGGTCTTAAGTGGCTCAAACCAGTGGGATTTCAGGAAATCCAACACAACGTTAAGATCCCAAGGTGCCACTGGTGGCACAAAAGGAGGCTGAATATGCAGCACTCCCTTTACAAATGTCTGAACCTCAGGCAGTGAAGCCAGTTCTTTTTGAAAGGAAATGGATAGGGCCGAGATCTGGACCTTTATGGGCCCTAATTTGAGGCCCATAGTCACACCTGACTGTAGGAAGTGCAGAAATCGACCCAACTGGAATTCCTCTGTAGGGGCCTTCCTGGCCTCACACCAAGTAACATATTTTCGCCATATGCGGTGATAATGCTTTGCTGTCACATCCTTCCTAGCTCTTATCAGCGTAGGAATTACTTCCTCCGGAATACGCTTTTCCGCTAGGATCCGGCGTTCAACCGCCATACCGTCAAACGCAGTCGCGGTAAGTCTTGGAACAGACAGGGCCCCTGTTGCAACAGGTCCTGTCTGAGAGGCAGAGGCCATGGGTCCTCTGTGATCATCTCTTGTAGCTCTGGGTACCAAGTCCGTCTTGGCCAATCCGGAACGATGAGAATTGTTCTCACTCCTCTTTTTCTTACTATTCTCAGCACCTTGGGTATGAGAGGAAGAGGAGGAAACACATAGACCGACTGGAACACCCACGGTGTTACCAGTGCGTCCACAGCTATCGCCTGAGAGTCCCTCGACCTGGCGCAATATCTTTTTAGCTTTTTGTTTAAGCGGGACGCCATCATGTCCACCTGTGGCCGTTCCCACCGATTTGCAATCTGCTCGAAGACTTCTTGATGAAGTCCCCACTCTCCCGGGTGGAGGTCGTGCCTGCTGAGGAAGTCTGCTTCCCAGTTGTCCACTCCCGGAATGAACACTGCTGACAGTGCGCTTACGTGATTCTCCGCCCAGCGAAGAATTCTGGAGGCTTCCACGATCGCCACCCTGCTTCTTGTGCCGCCCTGGCGGTTTACATGGGCGACTGCCGTGATGTTGTCTGACTGAATCAGCACTGGTTGGTCTCGAAGCAGGGGCTCCACTTGACTCAGGGCGTTGTATATGGCCCTTAATTCCAGTATGTTTATGTGCAGACAAGTCTCCTGACTTGACCACAGGCCTTGGAAGTTTCTTCCCTGAGTGACTGCCCCTCATCCGCGGAGGCTTGCATCCGTGGTCACCAGGACCCAGTCCTGTATGCCGAACGTGCGGCCCTGGAGAAGATGAGCACTCTGCAGCCACCACAGAAGAGACACCCTTGGGGACAGGGTGATCAGCCGATGCATCTGAAGATGCGATCCAGACCACTTGTCCAACAGATCCCACTGAAAGATCCTGGCATGGAACCTGCCGAAAGGAATGGCTTCGTAAGACGCTACCATCTTTCCCAGGATTCGCGTGCAGTGATGCACCGACACCCGTTTTGGTTTCAGGAGGTCCCTGACCAGAATCACCAACTCCTGAGCCTTCTCCTCCGGGAGAAACACCTTCTTCTGTTCTGTGTCCAGAATCATACCCGGGAAGGGCAGACGCGTCGTAGGAATCAGCTGCGACTTTGGAATATTCAGAATCCAGCCGTGCCGTAGCAACACTTCCTGAGAGTGTGCTACGCTGATCAACAACTGCTCCCTGGACCTCGCCTTTATGAGGAGATCGTCCAAGTACGGGATAACTGTAACTCCTTGCTTCCGAAGGAGTACCATCATTTCGCCCATTACCTTGGTAAATACTCTCGGTGCCGTGGACAGACCAAACGGCAACGTCTGGAATTGATAATGACAGTCCTGTAACACAAACCTGAGGTACTGCTGGTGAGGTGGATAAATGGGGACATGCAAGTACGCATCCTTGATGTCCAGAGATACCATAAAATCCCCCTCTTCCAGGCTTGCAATGACCGCTCTGAGCGATTCCATTTTGAACTTGAACTTTTTCATGTAGACGTTCAAGGATTTTAAATTTAGAATGGGTCTTACCGAACCGTCCGGTTTCGGTACCACAAACAGTGTGGAATAGTAACCCTCTCCCTGCAGAAGGGTGGGTACCATTATTATCACTTGCTGGAGGTACAGCTTGTGGATTGCCGCCAGGACTACCTCCCTCTCCGTGGGAGAAGCCGGTAAGGCAGATTTTAGGTAACGGTGAGGGGGGGTCACTTCGAACTCCAGCTTTTATCCCTGCGATACAATCTGTATAGCCCAAGGATCCACCTATGAGCGAACCCACTGATTGCTGAAGTTTCGGAGACGCGCCCCCACCGCTCCTGGCTCCGCCTGTGGAGCCCCAGCGTCATGCGGTGGACTTAGTGGAAGCCGGGGAGGACTTTTGTTCCTGGGAACTAGCTGCATGGTGCAGCTTCTTTCCTCTACCCCTGCCAAGAAAGGATGCACCTCTGACTTTCTTGCTTCTTTGAGAACGAAAGGACTGCATTTGGTAATACGGTGCTTTCTTAGGCTGTGAGGAAACCTGTGGCAAGAAAGTCGACTTTCCAGCTGTCGCTGTGGAAAAGAGGTCCGATAGACCGTCCCCAAACAACTCCTCACCCTTATAAGGCAAAACCTCCATGTGTTTTTTAGAGTCGGCATCCCCTGTCCATTGCCGAGTCCATAAGACCCTCCTGGCAGAAATGGACATTGCATTTATTCTAGAGCCCAGCAGGAAAATGTCCCTCTGGGCATCCCGCATATACAAGACAACGTCTTTAATATGGCCAAGGGTCAGCAATACGGTATCCCTGTCCAGGGTATCTAACTCCTCTGACAGAGTATCTGTCCATGCTGCTACAGCACTGCACATCAAGGCTGAAGCAATAGCCGGTCTCAGTAGACTACCAGAGTGTGTATACACTGACTTCAAGATACCTTCCTGCTTTCTATCCGCAGGCTCCTTTAGAGCGGCCGTATCCTGAGACGGCAAGGCCACCCTCTTAGATAAGCGCGTCAGCGCCTTGTCAACCCTAGGGGAGGATTCCCAGCGTAACCTATCCGTTGGCGGGAAAGGGTACGCCATTATTATTCTCTTGGGAATCACCACTTTCTTATCAGGGGATGACCACGCTTCTTCACATAACTCATTTAATTCATGTGATGGGGGAAAAGTCATTGGCTGCTTTTTCTCCCCAAATATATTTACCCTCTTTGCAGGGACAGGGTCAACCTCTGAAATGTGTAATACATTTTTCATTGCAATAATCATGTATCGGATGGCCTTGGTCATTTTAGGCTGTAATTGTGCCTCATCATCGTCGACACTGGAGTCGGACTCCGTGTCGACATCAGTGTCAACCAACTGAGATAGTGGGCGTTTTTGAGACCCTGACGGCCTCTGAGGCGCCTGGGCAGGCCCGGGTTGAGGGCCCGGCTGTCCCCCGGCTGCAACATCATCAAACCTTTTGTGTAATGAGTTTACATTGTCATTTAAGACCTTCCACATATCCATCCAATCTGGTGTCGGCACCGACGGCGGCGACACCACATTTATCTGCACTTGCTCCGCCTCCACATAACCCTCCTCATCAAACATGTCGACACAGCCGTACCGACTCACAGCACACACACAGGGAATGCTCTGACTGAGGACAGGACCCCACAAGGTCTTTGGGGAGACAGAGAAAAAGTATGCCAGCACACACCACAGTGCTATATAACTCAGGGATACACACTACACAAGTGATTTCCCAATAGCTGCTTAATATACACCTTTTGTGCCTAAAGTTATGTGCCCCCCCTCTTTTTTCCCTTCTAGTGCCAGGAGACTGCAGGGGAGAGCCTGGGGAGCGTCCTTCCAGCGGAGCTGTGAAGAAAAAATGGCGCTGGTATGCTGAGGAAGAAGGCCCGGTCCCCTCAGCGGCGGGCTTCTGTCCCGCTGTCTGTGACTGAAAAATGGCGGGGGAGTTTACACATATGCAGTACCTGACTGTATTATGTGTATATTATGCCAAAGGTACTCTAATTGCTGCCCAGGGCGCCCCCCCCCCCCCCCAGCGCCCTGCACCCGACAGTGACCGGAGAGTGTAGTGTGCAGTGGGAGCAATGGCGCACAGCTGCGGTGCTGTGCGCTACCTTCAATGAAGACAGGAGTCTTCAGCCGCCGATTTCACCTTCTTCCAGCTTCTGATCTTCTGGCTCTGCGAGGGGGACGGCGGCGCGGCTCCGGGAACGGACGATCGAGGACAGCTGCCTGTGTTCGAACCCTCTGGAGCTAATGGTGTCCAGTAGCCTAAGAAGCGCAACCTAGCTGTGAACAGGTACGTTTGCTTCTCTCGCCTCGGTCCCACGTAGCAGTGAGTCTGTTGCCAGCAGAAGCTCACTGAAAATAAAAAACCTAACAAATACTTTCTTTAACTAGCAGGCTCAGGAGAGCCCACTAGGAGCACCCAGCTCTGGCCGGGCACAGATTCTAACTGAGGTCTGGAGGAGGGGCATAGAGGGAGGAGCCAGTGCACACCAGATAGTACCTAATCTTTCTTTTAAAGTGCCCAGTCTCCTGCGGAGCCCGTCTATTCCCCATGGTCCTTACGGAGTCCCCAGCATCCACTAGGACGTCAGAGAAAATAAGATTTTACTCACCGGTAAATCTATTTCTCGTAGTCCGTAGTGGATGCTGGGGACTCCGTAAGGACCATGGGGAATAGCGGCTCCGCAGGAGACAGGGCACAGCTAAGAAAGATTTAGGACTACCTGGTGTGCACTGGCTCCTCCCACTATGACCCTCCTCCAGACTTCAGTAAGGATACTGTGCCCGGAAGAGCTGACACAATAAGGAAGGATTTTGAATCCCGGGTAAGACTCATACCAGCCACACCAATCACACCGTATAACTCGTGATAATATACCCAGTTAACAGTATGAACACAACAGAGCCTCTCAAAAGATGGCTCAACAATAACCCTTGTAGTTAACAATAACTATATACAAGCATTGCAGACAGTCCGCACTTGGGACGGGCGCCCAGCATCCACTACGGACTACGAGAAATAGATTTACCGGTGAGTAAAATCTTATTTTCTCTGACGTCCTAGTGGATGCTGAGGACTCCGTAAGGACCATGGGGATTATACCAAAGCTCCCAAACGGGCGGGAGAGTGCTGATGACTCTGCAGCACCAGAACTCAAGGTCCTCCTCAGCCAGGGTATCAAATTTGTAGAATTTTGCAAACGTGTTTGCCCCTGACCAAGTAGCAGCTCGGCAAAGTTGTAAAGCCGAGACCCCTCGGGCAGCCGCCCAAGAAGAGCCCACTTTCCTCGTGGAATGGGCTTTTACAGATTTAGGCTGCGGCAGGCCAGCCACTGAATGTGCAAGCTGAATTGTGCTACAAATCCAGCGAGCAATAGTCTGCTTTAAAGCAGGAGCACCCATCTTGTTTGGTGCATACAGGATAAATAGCGAGTCAGTCTTCCTGACTCCAGCCGTCCTGGAAACATAAATTTTCAAGGCCCTGACTACGTCCAGTAACTTGGAGTCCTCCAAGTCCCTAATAGCCGCAGGCACCACGATAGGTTGGTTCAAGTGAAAAGCTGATACCACCTTAGGAAGAAACTGGGGACGAATCCTCAATTCTGCCCTATCCATATGGAAAATCAAATAGGGGCTTTTACATGACAAAGCCGCCAATTCTGACACACGCCTTGCCGAAGCCAAGGCCAAAAGCATGACCACTTTCCACGTGAGATATTTTAAATCCACGGTTTTGAGTGGCTCAAACCAATGTGACTTTAGGAAACCCAACACCACGTTGAGGTCCCACGGTGCCACTGGAGGCACAAAAGGAGGCTGAATATGCAGCACTCCCTTGACAAATGTCTGAACTTCAGGCAGTGAAGCCAGTTCTTTTTGGAAGAAAATCGACAAAGCCGAAATCTGGACCTTAATGGAACCCAGTTTTAGGCCCATAGTCACCCCTGACTGTAGGAAGTGCAGAAATCGACCTAGCTGGAATTCCTCCGTTGGGGCCTTCCTGGCCTCACACCACGCAACATATTTTCGCCATATGCGGTGATAATGTTGTACGGTTACATCTTTTCTAGCTTTTATAAGCGTAGGAATGACTTCCTCCGGAATACCCTTTTCTTTTAGGATCCGGTGTTTAACCGCCATGCCGTCAAACGCAGCCGCGGTAAGTCTTGGAACAGACAGGGCCCCTGCAGCAGCAGGTCCTGTCTGAGCGGCAGAGGCCATGGGTCCTCTGAGATTAATTCTTGAT